>NC_080671.1:74334250-74342944 GCF_030247195.1 Topomyia yanbarensis
GTTAGTGCGTGCCTCACCCAACCCGTTCAGGGGATGGGCAGTAGTAGAAAGGGCATATATATTAATAAACAAGGATAGTTAGGTACATTAACCTGATATACTTATGCTATTCTAATTCCTACTGCTATAATTAGAGCTTACCCTAGTAGACTTAAAACTAGTAAGTTTGAGCTTAGAAATAGGATACAAAGTGAGGTGTTATTGGATGGTGTACTCATCTTTTATAATCTGCCATTAATTCATGTTATGCCGACTATAAGCACTGATAACTGATAAACAAGTAAAATTTTCAATCTGTGTAAGAAATAAAACTGACGTTTTGAAATGCTATTAGGAAGTAGCAACTTGCCACTAGCCGGCGCTACGATTGGCCAGTAAACGCTATAAGGGCGTTGCGTGCAAACTCGGATACAATGGTGATCCATCAATGCGAACCAGTATGCGATGGTGATTTTCAAGGCATTTTCATTTAAATATTTACACAGGTTTTTCAGGAAAGTTAATTCTAGCTTTACAGCTAGATATTTAATCACTCTGAAAAACGTCAACCTAATCCTGGCCAAATTTTTTTTTCGACTCGCATAAGGTTTCTGGATTTTAACAGGGGCGTAGTTGATGGTTTACGGAGAGGGGTTACATCCCCCCTCTACTGTTCACTCCCCTCCTTTAAAAATCTCCTTAAATCACCCCTCAGACCACCACCTCATACCCCTCCCTTTCAACCCCATCATCTTTAAACCACCACTATATTACAAAGCATACCAATTTAAGCTGGGGAGTCGTTCGTTCATGGGACTTTCGCCCTTCGCACATACCCATCCCCGCATGACAAAATGAGTTAGCAAGCAGATAACATTGATCTAATGCTGATTAGGCTAATGGAGTATGATATTTTTTTGTTTCAAGTGTTTCACCGTCGACACGTAGCTCATCAAGTTCGTGGCTGGCATGCCATTGTGTATAAGTGCAAAGTGTACTAAGAATGTAATGGACATTTCCACAATTATGTTGAACATAAAAAGCCTCCGTGCCATAGTTTAGAGAAATGAGAAAGGCACAATTGCACCGCTAGGTGGATTAAAACAGGTTTTTGTTTATACACTCCGTAGAGTGTATTGTTTACGTAACATAATGCTCACCACTGTTCTTTATAATCGTTCACTTTTTCTTCTAAATTTTGTTCATTTTCACGTTTGTGAACGGTCTTGTGCATGCAGATAGGTGTAGAAAATTTTGTTGAAGATTTGTGTATAAATAACATAGGGCTTAGATAGGCCACCGCTCTCCTCTTGCTGCAATCAGTGTGCTGACTATGCTGCAAATCAGAATGACAGTTATGAGGCGAGGCGGTTAAACGATTTGTTTTGGTCGTAAGGAAGGTGACCATCGAGTAAAAGGGAAGAGAGTGACGAACCACGTCAGTGAATAGACGCCCAGAATAATCCATCCTTTTTCGGGACAGTTTTCCGCCACTAGTGTCAGTGAGGTAGAGTGCGCGCGTACGACGGCAAGTTAAACCGTCGAAAGTGCTGGCCCGTGGTTCGGTCACACGTAAGTAAGGGGATAGCTAATCGCTAAGGAGTGTTCTCGCTTCCCCTGCCAAACGTGAAGGAATCAAAACACCGACCGTTCTCACTGTAAAGGATAAGTTGAACGAGCCTAGCTTTCTTCCACAGTCAATCACTAAGGAGAACGGGCGGACAAAGACTCCCCTGGGAAGTGCACTGTGCGGTGACTTCTGGGATCGTTTACGGCGAGTAGACGATCCGGCGATTCGCCGCCAACGTTCCAACTAGGGAGGTTCCAATAAAGGAGCCAAGCTTTTCTCCCTAGCCATACACCAAGGACCGCTGCTGGAGCAGCCAACGATATTCCAACAGAACTCGGCCGTTGCAGTCCCGGCCGGTCGGAAGAGAAACCCGCCCGCCCGTCCGTCAGCTGTAATCAACGACGCAGTGTAGTGTGCAGTGAAGGAGGATCAGTGGAATAAACGGGAAAGTTAAATTTTTATTTGTTTGTTTACCTTTTTGTTTACATACGAAATTCCGAAATTCCAGTAAAAGCACCTAGGCCACCCTGACAAGAATGGTCTGCCGGGTAAACCAGAACCCGAGTAGTGGCAAAGTTTCTACTGACATGTTCTCTGTGCTATAAGCGATTGAAACATACAGTGTTGCTAGCGAAGTTTATATGAAGCTGAATTACTAAAAGCAGGTAGTACAATTGAAATTATTGAACTTAAGTCTATTCTAGAAATTTCAAAATTTGCATTCTACCACAAAATAAATTATTTCATTTGCATTTGAGAAACAGCTTAAATAATTTCTGTGCATGATTTGCCAATTTTTTCGCCACTCTCACCGCATGTCAGGATACGTATTTCCAAAATTTTAAATCCGTTTTCCAAACCGTACATCAGATAACTTTTACCAAGAAGTCGTGCCCCTTTATCAACTGGCTTAAGCTGCCTATGATTAAACGGCGAGGTCCGGCAAAGTTGCTGAAACAGAATTTAAAAACAAGATTCCAGCTATCCAAAAAGTACTCAAGCTCTTCCGAACTTGTCCGAACCACAAATTACAAGTCGGGTCTCCTACTATGCGAATAACTGCGGGCGTGAAAAAGGAATTCACGTAATAGGAATCCCATAGTAATAGTAATTTGTTTGCCAACAACTCACCCTTCAATATAAAACTCACTCCATGAAATTGAAAAAAATTCATTTTGATGCATGGGCGGACTCCCATGTGCATTGAAAATGTCAAAAACTATTGATTTACATCTGCCAACAACTTGCCTTTCAATATAAAGCTCACTCACAAAGAGTTGAAAAAATATTCGTTTTGACACATTGGCGGACCCCCATGTGCATTGAAAATTTCCAAAACTATTGATTTAGAGCTGCCAACAACTTGCCTTGCAATATGAAATCCATTCATAAAATATTGAAAGATTTTCTTTTTTGACACATTTTGTGCATTGAAAATGTCCTAAACAATTGGTTTTTATTTGCCAATAAATTGCCCTTCAAAATTAACCTCATCGTCATATTTTCGAAAAAATTTCCAGTTTGAATATTCAAATTTTTAGTTGTTCACAAGCGCCGGGCCCTACACCTCCTCAAGAATTCTGTTAAAAACATCTTTCTAAATTATAATTTTTTGGGGATATATTACAATCTATCATGTATTGAAAGCTTGTATGCTCACTAGCGCCGCATATTGCGAGTATCTCAAAATAATCTGTCATCAATGGGCAGCCCTTGATATCTCGAGCAACTTTGCTGAAGACATTCTAAAATGTCATCCTTTGGAGATACTGAAACAAAAAGATGTATGCTCACTAGCACCGCCTGGCGGGTGATATCTAATTTAATCATTACATTATCAAACAGCGCTCGTCGTTCTCAGAAGCTTTACAGAAAACATTATTCCTTCGTGACAAAACGTCACCTAACATGTACTGGAAGTTGTAGTCTCCCTAGCCCCGTCTAATATCTGAATTCTGAAATTATCTTTTCGCTATCGGGCAGCATTCGACCCGCTGATGAATATTGCCGAAGATACGACACTTTTAAGTTATCATGATCTCGAGATATATAATTTGTATGCTCACATGCTCACTAGCGCCGCCTGGCAGATATGTTTTAATTTATCTTTGGTATACTCACTAGGGTGGGACAAAAATTAGATTCCAGCTCCGAGCAACTTTTTAGGTACCATTTGGGTCCTAGAACAACTGTGCAAATTCTTAGCTCGATCGGTGCAACTATATTTTTGCACCCACTGTTTAAAGTTTACATGGGATTTTGTATGGGAAGGGATTACTTTTTTCAAAATAATTCCTCCAGGAGTCGCCCATTACTTCCTAAAAATACATCGTTATGTGACTTTTATAGGAAATTTAACAAAGAAACAAAGTCTCGAAAACCACAAAACGATCTGACGCTTGAGAAAAAAGTTATTAAGCAGAAATCGATTGATGCTCTGACGATTGATAAAATATTATTTTTTTCTAGCACCACTGCTGTTCGTTGTCCAATTATAAGCAAATTTGTTTCAATCCTCTCTTAATGTGTCTAAATCGATTATCTACACTATTTGGCCACTTCGCAAGGTTTTGAG
This sequence comes from Topomyia yanbarensis, assembly GCF_030247195.1. Taxonomy (NCBI): domain Eukaryota; kingdom Metazoa; phylum Arthropoda; class Insecta; order Diptera; family Culicidae; genus Topomyia; species Topomyia yanbarensis. Next base: position 74,338,375 of record NC_080671.1, read on the forward strand.
GGATAAATTGAGGCTTCTTTTGTACATAATACGAGAAAGTTAAAAAATTTGTATATAATTAGACCATCAGAAGCAGTGATGCTATGAAAAGTGAAATTTTCATCAATCTTCAGGGTATCAAACGGTTTTTACTTAATAACTTTTGCCACAAGCATCAGATCGTTTTGTAGTCTTCTAGACTTTGATTTCTTGACAAATTTTCTATAAAAATCAGACATCTATTTATTTTTAGGATGTAACGGACGACTCTTGGAAGAATTAATTTGCAAAAGACAATTTCCCCATATTACCCAAAGCCCATGCAAACTTTAAACCGCGGGCGCAAAAATATAATTTCACCGATCGAGCTAAATATTTGCAGAGTTGTTCTGGGAGCTAAATGGTACTCAAAAAGTTACTCGGAGCCAAATTTTATTTTTTTCATATAACCATGTCTCACTAATACTCACGTAGCCCTTAACCTGCTCTAGAACTTTGCCGAAAACACCATATTTCTAAGTTATTAAACATTTGAGATGTACTATATTATATAACGTGCTGAAAATTGGCACGCTCACTAGCGCCACATAGTGAAAGTATTCCAAACTAATCTATTACCATTAGATAGGCTTTGATTTCTCGAGCAACTTTACTGAAGACAGTACTTCTCTAAATATTCTCTTTATTAAGATATACACCGTTTTTGACATTAGTGGAACATTTGCATTAGCATTAGCGCCGCCTGGTGGGACAATTCCGAGTTCTTGTTTCCAGCATCCAGAAGTTCTTGGCTTGCTTGACAAATCTTACTGAGACACCACCTTTCAAAATAATCGATATTTCGATATATTTCATGTTAAACCCCTTCAATGTTAGTCCATTCAAGACCTCTCGATCTATTTACTCTTTTTGAAGCACCTCTGGCGGTACAGTTCTCAACTGATGGGATATCCAATTACTCCATATTGTAGGTCTAAATAAGCACAACAAATTGGCCAAAGAAAGTATGGCACTAAATGTTTACGCGGACGAAATATTCGACCACATCCCAAATTAGTCAAAATCCCATAAGCTGAGGGACTCCTATTACGCGGGTACCGCGCAGTAGGAATCCGCATACTAGGAGACTCGACTGTACTATGTTTGGTAAAAGGTATCTCTATGAATATGTGAATGCGCGTCCATTTCCTTCTCCCTTTTCCTCTGATCATCTGTTTATGCAACTGAAAAAAAGATTACCTCAACACTGCTAGGTGGATAGATGCCAAATTGTTCCAAAAACTAGTTATTGTCTATTTTTAGTTCATATTAAGGCATAATAACAGCAATAGCAGCAATAAATAAATAAAATGGTCAGAATTCGACCCAAGCTACTCCTCTGGCCATTGTTCAGCCCACTGTTGAAACTGAACAATCAAATGCACCTGAGGAACGGTGTCGGAATGTCAAAAAACTGAAATAACTATGAACTCGTGAAACGGGAACGCGATGCAATGTTGACGCTAAGAGCAAATATTTACAGTGAGATGCGTTCAGCTGGAGATGTTCTCAGCTGGTCCCCGTCCGTTGTCTGAAAGGAATGCCGACATAAAAGTGCAATCAGAGCACCTCTATTTGATGTTGTTCACATTGGTCTGAGATAGGGAAGTAGAAGTTTTATCGCAGATGACATCAAAATGTTCCATCGTGTTCTGCCTGCTGCAGGATTTTTCGAGTAGAATCACATTTACTTGCAACAGGAAATCATCGAAATGTGTGATTTTATTTACGCCGAAGGTAATCTAGCGCACCAGCAGTTGGTGGCGTGAATCACACATTAGCGGAGCATATAAAATCATTACACCGTAACAACAATCGGCTCACGGAAGCATAAATAGAGCGCGGGGCTAGGTTTCGAAACCTGCTTCGAATTGGTGCGTTCAGTTCAAATAAAGCTTGCGGCACAGTACATGAGCCTATTAGATGATCATTACTTTTTCAGCAAAATTATCCTTGCACCATTTCACAACCCTTCTGTTAGGATCGTATCCTTCGTTGGCCGTCGGGGCTGAAGCGGAGCACCTCCAGGAGCCATTGATGTAAGGGAGCGTATCCAAATGCGATTATTATTTATTATGTTAATTGTTTTTATCACTCGACATCGTCGTTTGGCGTTTACCCCGTCCCTTCGAAAGTCCTCGTTCGCTCTCGCACAGCCCTGTTGCACGTTGTTTGGAATGTTCATGCGTTCAGTCGGCTGTGCTAAAGTGCCATCGAGTTGCCTACCAGTGGTGCAGTAGTGGAGGCGTGGTGGTGCAAAAAACTGTAATATCCGCCGAAATAAATTTCAAACTTTTTTGCGGGAATGTGCGCTTAACCCGAGGAAGTACGTACCCGGTGGCAGTTCACCGAGCACGGTGGATAGATTGTTATGCTGATGTCGGTACTGTTGTTATAAACTCATTTGTGTTCTCACGTATGATTTCATTTTTTTTGTCACACAGCTTTGTTGCGGGTGACGTCGCTAGAGATGTGCTGCTTAAGTTTTACAGTGTGGATTGTGGTCCACTTAAAGTTGTGGCGGTAATTTTTGGGAAAATCTTGAATATAGTTTTTAAGCTTCTCATAGGTATTTGTTAGCATTTAGTGACTATCACCAAAGCTAGAAAAGCTGGGAGAATCTTCACGTTTCTCATCAGAAAAATCTGATAACCTATTAAATAATTTTCAATAGTTTTATATAATGGGATCCTCAAATGTTTGCATGTACCAAACTACCAATCGAAACGATTTTTTCCCGTTCTTTCGCTTCAATTTCAAACAAAGTACATCCCTACCACAGCTTAGCGTCTAAGCAACACTCTCCGCGGACAATCCAGCCGTGCCGATTCCCATCACACCCCAAAATGCCGGGGCCTTCCTTGCTGGAGTCATCAGCACCCCGTCCGTTACTTACCCCGTTGACGATGGGAAACAGCGCAGCGATATCAGGACATCCTTTCTGGAGCATCGTCTCTTCCTCGTGCCATTATCCGCACGTTTTGAAAGCGGCGCGAAACTTTTCAATTTCGTGTTTTCCGATATTATTTAGTGTGCAGAACCGATACGGTGTAGAGGACTACCACCACCGGGTGGTGTGAGTGTGTTTGCAGTCATTAAAAGAATCTGCTGCGCACATTTATGGAGAAATGATTTGTCGTCAGTTTAGTAATTTAATGTGGTGGACCGAACCCGGCTCATTTGGGCGGGTCGTCGTCGCACACATCTTCTGGCTGGATGTACCTAGTCTTGCTTAGGACCCAGGGTGCTAAGCTTAGGATTGGGTCACATACAGGAACGAAATGCGGCTATAATTGCCTTTTAGTGAATATTTATGGTTTTCATTAAAACAGCATCCGTGCGTGTCGTCATTTAAATCAATTTTATTGGAATAAGAGTTAACAACATGTGTGGCACGCTGTTGAAAAGGGCTCTAATTTGAGATAAACTAGATGAACTGGCAGGTTGTACTGATGGGCTCAAGTTATTATATTAATGTGTGGAAATAGAGTTCACAATGCAACAATTGCATCCTACTCAAAAACAAATTTTACAGAGGCCTTTGCAACTACCACTACCATGCATACGTAGACAGGATGTAGCACGCAACTGTCGTTTTCTCACAGCCCACATGCAAATCAACAGCCCATAGTCGTCCTTTTTACGATCGTGCTCATGAAGCGTCGTGATTTATGTCCTCGTTAGTAATGAATAGCTTTCTCCACAATCCTCCGGCGAACAGGGCATTGTCAAGAAATTTATCATCCTCAATCCTCATTCGTGAAGATGAAAAGTAACCGCAATAAGGCACCAGTAGTCAGTCGTCCCTCCGCGGTACCACACTCCGATCGAAAAGATTCTCAAGTCTGTTCTGAGGCAGTTTTGAGCCATGCGACAGTCGAGCGGTACTGCCAATAGAAATCCACTTGTGCAATATGATATTTTCGTGGCAAGCGGGGCACGAAAAGAAAAGCCCAAAAGTCGTAAAAACTTTCCCACCCACTGCACGGTTCATTCCGGCACAGATTCGGTCGATTGAGAGTAAGCTGTGTTTAGTTGGTGAATGGGTGAATGGGTTCAGGGAAAAGGACAATCCGATGGCAAAAAAGTTCAGTTCTCTATATCGGTGTTGCATGAGTTATGGGAAATCTTCATGCATGATTTTAGATTTCCATCTTTCATTGCAGATCGTACGATGAGATGAGATGATAGCTTGAGTTGGGAGTATGTTGGATGAGTTAGTTTTTATCTTTCTTCTTTCTTTCTTTTCTTCTTTCTCTTCTCTTCTTCCTCTTTCTTCTTTCTTCTTTCTTCTTTCTTTCTTTTCTTCTTTCTTCTTCTTCTTTCTTTCTTCTTTCTTCTTTCTTCTTTCTTCTTTTTCTTTCTTCTTTCTTCTTTCTTCTTTCTTCTTTCTTCTTTCTTCTTTCTTCTTTCTTCTTTCTTTCTTCTTTCTTCTTCTTTCTTCTTTCTTCTTTCTTTCTTTCTTCTTTCTTCTTCTTCTTTCTTCTTTCTTCTTTCTTCTTTCTTTCTTTCTTCTTTCTTCTTTTTCTTTCTTCTTTCTTCTTTCTTCTTA
>NC_080671.1:74343444-74360944 GCF_030247195.1 Topomyia yanbarensis
TTGGCTCATATACCCCCCTACATATTTAAGTGGATTTAATTTTTTTTTGTCAAACAGTGTCACCGCACTGCAGTCCACAATTGACAGGTATGGTCGCATTTTTGTTTTTTTAGAGTCAAACTGGAGGTGTAGAGCTTGATATTAAGTATGCGGTTCAGATGTAGGATTGTGACGTTTTCATAAACACCGGGACGATTTCATTTTTGTGAGATCGCGGGCATGGGTATATGTAGATGATCGCGACGGATTCGAGCGTTTGTATTTTAACGTATTTGATAGTATGTCGCGTGTGCTAGCGTGCATGTAACTTCGCGTGTATAAATTTGATTGTATAATCGTGTGGTCATTTGCGTGGGTTCTTGAATGCTCACGCGGACCGCAAGCCTGTTTAATTTTGAGTGTACTATTCCGAGGCTAGAAAAGAGTATGTCGTACTGAAACTTGTTGTCGTGTGTATAAGAGTATCATTTATTTGCTTGAGAATAGTTTCTCTGAAGGAATGGACCTAGGCTGTTAGGACCGAGTGTAAGGGCTTCCGGACTAGACCGATTCATGATCGCGTGAGAGCGCGCGATTGTTTAAACGTACTTTAAACCGCGTTAATAAATTCGTAGGTGTCGTAACGTAATCACAGGCGCGTTTTCATGTTTGTTAGAGCGCGTGCTTAGATGTGCATGGTTGATAGCGATCGTGTTTTCGCCTTTATGATCCGATTGGTATTATTGCGAAGGACACCAGCGTTTGTATGTTAACGTGTTCGATCTCGTGGGTGTTTGTAAGTAGCGCGTACATGTATATATCAATAATTTAGATTGCATAACCCTGCAGCCATTTGCATATTCGCAGTGGTTCTTGAAAGTTCACGTAGACAACGATTCTGATGTTTAATTTTGGTTGTATGGTTCTGATGCTAGCGAGTGAGTTCCTCCATATCATCAGAGATCCCGGTACTGGTGCCATATAATATGTTGTCTTGTGTATATGAGCATCATTTTTTAGAATGGGCCAACTGATGACATGGACTTAGGCTCCTAGGACCAAGGTAAGGGTCTCTGGGCTTGTATGATTGCGTGACCACGGGCGTGTATTTTCGCACTTGAGACTACGTTTATAAATTCATGAGTGCTAGTACGTTGACATCGAGGCGTTTTTATGTTTTCAAGATTGCGCACGTAGGGATGCGTCAATTTGCGTTTGTGACCAAGTTTGTATTATCGCGAAAGCCATGCGCATTTGTACGTTTGGAATGAGAGAGATGTGCACTCGCATATGAGAGAATATGCAATTAATAGTGTTGATGAGTGTCAGTATGAATCTAACTTAAAATATAGTAAAAACCTGTTTTAATCCACTCAGTGGTGCAATTGTACCAATCTCATTAATTCAAACTATGCTTCAATAACTGGATATGTTCAGTATAATTGAAAACGTTTATTACATTTTATTACACTTGGTATATGCATTAGGCACAGAATTTGTCCGTGATGCAAGCTTTTATAAAACAATGTGTCAAGAAACGGTCTTTTTACTCACTAAACCGATAAGATCCTTGGAGCTACGATTGACCACCGAATGACCTTTTCCCCACATCTCCGGCAGGTCAAGAGAAGCTGCGAAAACAGGGAATGACTCATTCGCACTATTTGTAATCAACTTTCGAAATGGAGGTTTCAGAACTCGCCAGGCTATCATAATGAGAAGAATGTTTCAGATCTAGTTCAGATATATTCTTTATAAAAAGTTTTGTATGGTACTGAAATTACCGGTATTTATTTGTATTCAGTGCCAGTATTTCGGTGTTGCCGGGATTTTCGATACGGATACTACCGGTACCACAACCCTAGCAAAAATCCGGATAAGTAATGGCATTATTGCAGTGCGGTTACATATCACATGAGAATTTTCGAAATCGTCTTAACAAAGATTTCAAGGATTCGGGTTCACATCCGGTTGAAAACTTTATACCAACTCATACGTAGTACAGTCAGAGCAGAAAGTTATATCTAACACTTTTTTTTCCTTCTCAAATTGAGCTGCCCCAAATTATGTGATGGCATTTGTATCACTCCCGAATATTTCCATTCATGATCCATTGAATTTCTGACACAGTGTTATGCAGCCCTTTTGAAAGCATCCAAAGCGGACTGATTCATAGACGTGTTTTCTTTTTATGTTATCTTATAAGGAGCTTTTCAGCAAATCATCACTTTCCGTGTGCCCTATCCTTCATCTATTCCGGCGAGCTCCTACTTACCTTTCTCTAAAAACGCATCCGCTTGTCAAATCATCGAACCGTAGTCATTTTCCCTCGTGATAGTTGTGGCAGTAACTGGTGCTTGTTGATCCTGTATTGCACTTGATGGCTATTTAGTGTTTGTTATAATTATATTATAGAAGCTACGAATACAGGATAAAGTAGTTTTCAAATATAGAAATTTCTTTCATGAAATTACGATTCATTATCCAATTCTATGGAAGCTTTCCTACACAAGGAGGAATAGATTCATACTTGCTGTACATGTATGCTGAAGATTAATTTGTGCTATTCTAACCATTGTCGATCAGAGCACAAAACACCACCGTCATTTATTGCACAGCAACTTGCAGATACCAAAGACGTTGGTTTATAATCGGCTATAACGAACTAATCTTATCTATTAGACAATTCGTTATTTGCTCAAATATTATGAATTATTAACCTTAACAAATGACATGATATTACAAGAATCTAATTCGTTGAAAGGTATTTCTGATACAGCTTAACAATAATATTCACAATATGCGCTAAAACATGTCAACTGATTAGTTCGTTGATAGCCTTTGCGACACCACGCAGATGTTTCTCAATAACAATTTAGTGATCATTGTTTGCGCCTCACAGTGATTGATGTCACATTTTCCGATTAGCAACCAATCATAGAAAAAAATCAAAATCCATTCACACGGTCGTTAATCATTGCCCCTTCGGCTCGCTGTTCTTCCCCGCTCCACCACGTCTGTCTCAGCCACAGCAAAATTGGTCACGTCGACCGAAATGACGTGATAAAGAGATTTGCAATTCCCAAAATAGTTTAGCAATGGCCATAACTCAAACGAAATGTATGTTCACTATCAAACAATATCATTGTCTCCCGAACGAGGTCCCATATAGAATACCCGTTACAGGCACCCTTTTACCCCCGTACCCAAACCGGCCTGGATGCTGGAAATCCCTTTCCGTTAATTTATGGCAATAATTCTTCCATTTTCGTCATTCCTGCAATGATTTAATGCTCTTTGTCAATGCATCTCGTGTTCGCTATGAGTATCGGGTCCAATAATCTCCAATCAATATGTGCGTATAACATTTTGAAATCACATATCCAGTTCAGGAAAAATGAGGCGGTACGCGGCACTAGTACTGTCGGCACCGGCAGTGGTGCTGGTGGTAGCGGTAGTAGAGCTGCGAAGGAAAAATAAAAAGCTGCAAATAAATCTTTTGACGATACTTGCCGCACGGCCCATGATGGCAGTGCGAAAAAAATGAGAGCTCTTTTAAATAGAATTAATCGAAGAGGTATAAATAATAACATTTTTATAATTTATGACGATTTTAGCAAATACACATGGCTGGCGATTTTGTGTTTGTTTCGCCGTTGCCGGTGCCGATTGGCTATGGTGTTTTGTAGTCTTCTTAGAGCTAATCTTGCTCTCATTCTGCAAACCATATGAATAGGATGCATCCAAAACACTGTTTTTCAGACTGTATAGTGACGTAAACGGAAATTTGCCGTCATTGTTAAAATATCAATAAAATCCTACCAAAACACTCGTTGACGTATATATTAGTTTTTAACTACTATCGCTTGCATTGAAAAACATAAAATTCGTCGTGTGAATGGATTTTTAATTTTGACCTAGTCCACCGATTATTCATGATTATTCATTCATGTCGCCGCCGTCAGGTTTCAGCTCTACGTTGAATTGTTGGCAGTTAACACATTTTTCGAAATCAGATCTGCACTCGTTTCCTAGATGTTCTTCAGCGCATTTTCGACAGCATACTAATGGAGTTTTTCATTGAAAAACCCCAGGCGGTGGATTGCACTGGTGTTGCATTTTCTAGCAGAAGAGCAGGCCACTAGACGTGTTTCATTCCCACTTCTGCAAGAATGTGCAAAACCAGTGCAATCCACTACCCCGGTGTTTTTCAATGAAAAACGACATAAGATTTCATCTTTTCCAAACGATTTGTATGGAACAAAGCTAGGGGTAAGACGAACATATTAAGGATATACTCAAATTTAAAATAGAAAAATCATGTTTTTGTCAACATGTAATACTCTGTAATCATACAGCCCACTACGGAAAAACATGCGCCGAAGCAACTAGTCGAAACTCATCTACTACAGCCAACTCTGACAAGCAGCCACCGACACCTTCAGATAAACCAATAACAACGATCCAATTAACCAATAATGCAGGTACAACGACCACTCAAACCGATCCCAAACCAACAACTAGCATCGCCAATAAAGAAGCAAATACCGATGAAGACGGATATACAACAGCGACCCGTAAGAACAAGAAACAAATAAGAACCTCTGATCGTGAACAGCAAGAAAGCAGTACCGATGACGACATGGACGGGAACGATAACGTGAGCGAAGGTAGACTGAATGGCCCCAAAGCGCCTTCACCGTCAAGGAAAAGAATCTCAACACGCAGCAGCAAACTGCGTCAACAAGATCTGGCAGGCCGACATTCTTAGATTTTTTTTTGTATTTTTACTTATTGTAAAAAAAATTAAAAGACCCACGGCTCAGTTGTGCTACCGCATTGAGCCTTTTCAAATAAAACTTAAGATTTAAAAAAACATGTAACACTCTATGTTGTAGCTCCACATGTTAGTTTTCGAGTGTCCAGAGGGATCGTGTCACAAAAATTAAAAACAATATTTTTGAAGAAATAGAAAACGAACAAATATCTGTATGATTCTGACTCGGTCAAATGGCAGTTATGGGAACTGTGAGTAAGACGGACAGGGTGGATAAGACGCTAACATGATTGTTTTTGGCATACAACTTTCAAATGAATTGTTTGCGTATCTCATTATTTATAACCTTGAATTATGAAACACCCAGTAGGTATTGAATACTATTAAACGTGTACTTCTACTTCTTGCCCTAATAATCTGTTGAGATGAGTGAGTCACCGAAGCAAGAAATGTTGCTGTTGCCTACTGTCATTATTGATAACTCGCATAAGACCGAGAAATCGTGACGAGAAACATTTTCTGAAGTTGAAAATGGAGGTTGGACTTACGATAGTCACCTTTACAGGGTTCTACCATGTTAGGTATTCAACGCTCATAGCATTCAGCAAATTGGCCCAGTCGAAACGATTCATTTTGAATAATTTAAAACACATGGTTGTGTCTATAATTAAGAGCTTTATATAAATGAAACCCTTATCAAATTGGTCACTCCTGCTCAGGTAATATTGACAACGTCAAAAGCTTCCTCAAGTATCTTCAAATCTCTAGCCAGCACAAACATTGGGGTAATTCACACTCGTATAGGCTATCAACAAGCATATTTGCAAACATAGAGGCGGCAACCACGATGATGACACAGAAGTGTTCAATTGCGATATAGATATTAATTACACTCTATACGCAGTTGGTGAGAAAAAAATATTTCCCCGCCTCGTAAACATGTATCATAGCTACGAACTTGCGCGAGATCTGCTGGACAACAATTAAAGCTCGTTTTATTTTGTGTATTGTTGGAATTAGATATAAATAGATGAAAGAACCACTGTTCCGATTTGCTTAAGCATTGAACTGAGTGCACTAAACGAATTATTTAAAAACCTGTTTTAATCCACCTAGCGGTGCAATTGTGCCTTTCTCATTTCTCTAAACTATGGCACGGAGGCTTTTTATGTTCAACATAATTGTGGAAAAGTCCACTACATTCTTAGTACACTTTGCACTTATACACAATGGCATGCCAGCCACGAACTTGATGAGCTACGTGTCGACGGTGAAACACTTGAAACAAAAAAATATCATACTCCATTAGCCTAATCAGCATTAGATCAATGTTATCTTGTCATGCGGAGGTGGGTATGTGAGGAGGGCGAAAGTCCCATGAACGAACGACTCCCCAGCTTAAATTGGTATGCTTTGTGATATAGTGGTGGTTTAAAGATGATGGGGTTGAAAGGGAGGGGTATGAGGGCTGGATGGGGTGGTGGTCTGAGGGGTGATTTAAGGAGATTTTTAAAGGAGGGGAGTGAACAGTAGAGGGGGGAGTGTAATCCCTCTCCGTAAACCATCAACTACGCCCATGTTAAAATCCAGAAACCTTATGTGAGTCGAAAAAAAAATTTGGCCGGGATTAGGTTGACGTTTTTCAGAGTGATTGCATAACCTTTCTATATGAGAAAGGCAAAAATGTGCCAAAATCCAAAAAAGTGAATCGTCGTCAATTTTTTTTTCGAATTTGCATCAAATCTCGACGTTTCATGCACCTTGAACACATTTAGCATCAAAAATAAAAATACTATTTTTAATTTTTCCTATAGTTTATATGAGAAATTTCTGTGTGGCCGCACTCTGAAACCCGTAATTCCGGAACCAGAATTCCGATCAATCCAAAATTCAATAGCAGCCGATGGGAAGGTTCCACCTTTCATTTGAGACTAAGTTTGGGCAAATCGGTCCAGTCATATCTGAGAGAAATGAGTGACATTATTTGACACATACGCACATACATACACACACATACACACACACATACACATACATACACACACATACACACATACAGACTTTTTCCGAGCTCGACGACCCTCCGGGCCGGGATTAGGTTGACGTTTTTCAGAGTGATTGCATAACCTTTCTATATGAGAAAGGCAAAAAGGTAGCAGTTTTGTGGACAACTGAGCACTAAAATTCTGTAAAAGTAAATGCTTAATCGTAAGTGATTGGCACGTATAAAAAAGTCAGATGTAATATTGGCAACTCAATTTTAAATGACAAGTTTTTGAATTGTACCCAATTTGAATTTCTGTATTAGGTCTGTGCGCTCTGTACTCTTAGTATAAATACTAGGCATCACGTTCAAGCGTGCTAGGCAAAAACTATTTCAATTCACTGAAAACGATATAACTGAGACGACAGTTTTTGTTATCGCGTCATTTTAACGCAATATTATTTTAATTGGCACGAAGTTTCATTTTCATGCTACTAATTCATTCCGTATTAAAACACTGTTGCAACTAAAATGTTGTGACTGGTTGAATCTATAAGCCCAATAATTTCAATTTCATGGCTTTTGTATGGCAGTCTCTTGGTCTGTTTTTGTTCGTTTAGGAATGAAATGAGAGATATGATCAGAAATCACGGAGGAGGAAAAAAGAAACGGCTAATCTAATCTAAGTCGCCTCAAGAGAATCTCTTCTATCTTTTCTATGCAGTCAAAACGAGTGTTTTCCGAATTGTGCTGTGATCCTTTGAATTCTGTTTGAATAAAACGACATTTTCGAAAGCACCTTACGTCTTCGTTACCTGCACAACGTTCAACGTTAGTTGCAACAACATTAATTAGAATTGCTGCAGAAATTTTAGTAAAACAAACCTGTAATCAATAAGCACAACAGCTTTCTTCAAGAAGTGTCTTTTTCTTTCAAAGTTGATGATGATTATAAAAAAAATGAGTTTATTAAAACCGAACCAATTACTGAGAAGATTAGTGTCAACATGTTCGAATTGACTTAGAAATCGAACTGCCAGAAGGAACTAGACAGTAGACTATGCACACTGCCGAAGATAAAAAATTTACAAAAGATTTACAGGAATCGGATAAACGTGATAAAAACAGAGAAAGCTAAAATCAAGTCTCTTTGGCGCAGAAGGAGCACCTTTATTTATAGTTTCTAGTTACTTAACAAATTTTACGTGAATAGAAAATAGCAGTAATCAGTACTAAGGGATTTTCTTTCGATCAGTAAAGAGTCCTTTAGTAGATAAAATTTCAATTAGTCTAGTAGATTAATTCATTGGAACATAATATTTTGTATTGTCCATGAATTCCGAAATAAATTCGTGTGCTCAAATATAATATTTGCTTAATCTAGGTAATTTTATCAAGTCCCAACGGTTTTGTAAGATTGTAAGTCAATAGAGCATAAATTTTGTAGGTATTTATTACTAATTACATAATACATCTCTAACAGAATGAAAGATAGATTTTCCTACAGAGGGCAGAAATAAGACTTTAAACACTCACATAAATTAGAATCAATTAAATTAATGCGATGGTTTTTACATGAATAGTGATTTGATATTATACGAGAGATTGTTTGCATGCATAATAATAATTATTACTATTTTGATTATAGAGGTTTTAACCTTAGGGTCATCCGCCTCTTTTCGGGTTAGAGAAATCTCTTATAGAAAAATCACCAACCCTATATGCGGGGTTGGGAACTGAACCCAGGTGTGCTGCGTACAAGGCAATCGATTTACCGACTACGCCATGCCCCTTCTCCTTTGTATAAATAATCCTCCATCATTTAATCCATAAAACCAAGATTAACATTAACATTTGGTAAGATAAAATGGCAGTTTCGGCCCATTTCACTAGTTCACAAAGTATATTAATTTTATGTCGAATTAAAGGAAAGTATTCATTACCTTGAATTCCTCGATCATAAAAAAATATCTCTTCATGATCCTAATTTTGCTAACCAATCTGCTTGTTCAGTTCCATATATTTCACAATACGATAGTACCCAAATAAATGTTATTGAGAATCCTTTTGTGTTCATTTTGTTAATAAGTTTTCGAATTAACCGTATAAAACTATGTGTTTTGTTGTTAAAATAATAGAATAAAGAGCTAATAAAGAACTAAGACTATCACAGCGTATACAATAAAATTGAGGAGTTAATGTTTTGATAACTGAACATGTTAAAAAAATGCTGTTAATTCTGCAATAAAAATTAAACATGGAGAAATAATTATTTTTTGCGAATTATAAATTCCAAATCCCGATTTTTCATCAATCTTTGATCCATCAGTGAAATATATATTTTCCTCATTAATATTTATAATTTCCTGTCTAAAAAAAGTTTGAGCAAATTGTGAACAATGAATAGAAGCAATATTGATAAGTTGTGTTACCAAAGATGTGTCAATTAATGGTTTAGTGCAATGAACATTTATATCATGAATAATAAAATTAGGAAGCTGATTGAACTATTTCTTCTGAAATACTTGAATTGTAAGGTATTAAAATTCTACTAGTGGGATTGATTTGAAATAACTAATTAGGAATAGAAACTGTATAGAAATTATTGGATGAGCAGTAGATAAACATTGAGTTAAAAAATTACAGTAGAGTTCATGAAATCTAAGTTTTAGAGGAAGAATAGAAGAAATAGCTTCAAAGGATTTAATATGTGTAGATTGCATTAAACCTAAACATATTATTATACCACGATTTTGACCTTTCTCTAATTTTAAAAGGTGTGAGTTTGTAGCGGATCCAAGGGTGTAGCAACCATATTCTAAAACTGATAAAATAGTAGTTTTATAAAGCATTATATCAGAAGGAGAAGCATCCCACCAAGTGCCAGTGATGCTTCTCACGAAATTTATTCTTTTAATACAAGTTCTAAGAAGGTAGTCAATATGTTTTTTCCATGTAAGTTTGCTATCAAACCAAATACCTAGATATTTATACTCATCAACCTTTATTTCTGATCGTAAAGATATAGATGATAGTTTGGAACAGTGGCAGAAAATAATATATTGAGTTTTAGAAACTGAAAAAGTGAATTTATTCTTTTAATACAAGTTCTAAGAAGGTAGTCAATATGTTTTTTCCATGTAAGTTTGCTATCAAACCAAATACCTAGATATTTATACTCATCAACCTTTATTTCTGATCGTAAAGATATAGATGATAGTTTGGAACAGTGGGAGAAAATAATATATTGAGTTTTAGAAACTGAAAAAGTGAAATTGTCAAGGGACCATTTTCCTAATCTATTTAACGCGATTTGCAAAATGTCGAATAACGACCTTATCTTTTCCTACAACTGAGGGCACCTTATCATCATCAGAATAGTAGTGGTTATATCGCTTGTGTAAATATTATATAAAAAGGGACTTGAACAAGATCCTTGAGGTAAGCCAAATTAACTATATCGAGATAGTTTAATTGATCATTTAGATAAAAGTGCATAATTTTGAAGCGTTTAGTTTGAGCTTTAAATTTTGAAATAATATATCACAAAATAATTTGTAATTATTAGGAACTAACGAATAATCAAAATTTTCTAATGAAGATGAAACTAAATTAGAAAATAATTTGGTCAAATCAATATTTTTTGTTTAATCAAACATGATGTATTCAACAGAGTGATTGAAATTAGTTGTATATTGATAATTTAATATTATTGGTAAATTGTCACTACTTCAATGACTTAATCAATAGTTTTCCAAGAACAATACAAATGCATGGTTCGGGAGCATAAAGAAATGTCAACAGCAGAATTTCTATCTGGGGGAACAGCTATTCTGGTTGGAGAACCATTATTTAAAACTGGTAAATGTAATTCATCAATAATATCTAAAAGAATGTTACAACCCAAAGAAAAATTATTAGCATTAAAATCCCCTAGTATGAAGTATGGTTCTGGAACAGTAAAATGTACATTTTCAAATTCAGAAGATGGAAAACTGTTGTTTGGGGGAATATAAATTGATGGAATAGAAAATTTGGAATTATTTATTTTAATTGTTATTCCAACGCATTCAATCGAACCAGCAGAAGAGTTCAAGAGAATAATATTCAATATTATGACGAATGCCAATCATAGCACCACCAAAAGATAAATTTCTATCTTTTCTTATAATGTTGAATAAAGGAATATGGAAAAACTTGGAATGAATTAACCAAGTTTCACTAATACAAAAAATATCTTCTTTGTTATTAAAAATTAATGATTTCAAACGATCTATTTTTGGAATAATATTTTTACAATTTTTTTGAAGAAAGTTCAAATAATTATTATTTTTTGTGAAGTCATTATTAATTCGAAAATAATTGAACAATGAGAGGCAAAAATGAGGATATCTTACTGAAAAGTGATGTAATCAAAGGAACGAAATTTATTAATAAATTTTTCCAAAAATCGTTACACCCTTATAAATCAATTATCTTTTCTAAAATGTCGTGTATCAAAGATTTAGAACCATTAGAATCAGAAAGATTATTCTCATAAATATTTTTTTGAACACCAGGAATATCACTAGATAGTGAAGGTTTAAGTGAAGGGAATTCTTTTGGGTTGAAAATGATTGAATTTGGAGGAATTAAATTTTTCTTTGGTTCACGATGAACATTGCTTCTTCTACGTTTAACAGGAGGACGATAACTACAGTGAGGTAGATAATCAGAAGTATTTAGTTAGAAAGCAAATCGAAGAAATGTTCGGTTGAAATAATTGTAGAAGAAGATTTAAGTAATGCAGCATATGAAATTTTACATTTAGTTAAAGTATTTTGGTGTAATTTAGTTTTTAAATTAATATAAGCAGGGCATTCATTCAACTGAGAATGAATACCTTTACATAAAATACATTTTTCATCTGATGAACTACAGGATGAAGTGATTATCACCACATTTTCCACATTTAATTTTATTTGAGCAAAATTTTCAGTGTGACCGAAAAGTTGGCAATGGTCACAGTGCATTACTTTACGAGTAAAAATACGAACTCGAAATATTACATTATTTACGTACAAAAAATCTGGAAGAGCAGATCCAGAAAATGTGACGCGTACAGCAATAGATGTGATGAATTTTAAGTTATTATTTTCAATGATTTTCTTATACAGGCGTTCACTATTTAATACCTGAACTGAAAAAATGCTTCAATTTTTGAATACTCATAATCAATGATTGATGAGATTCAATAAATTCGTCAAAATTACACCATCAATTTCAACAAGATTAGAAAGAAAATAAACTCTATAAATATCAAAAAAGAGTTTTGAAGAAA
This sequence comes from Topomyia yanbarensis, assembly GCF_030247195.1. Lineage (NCBI taxonomy): Eukaryota > Metazoa > Arthropoda > Insecta > Diptera > Culicidae > Topomyia > Topomyia yanbarensis. The sequence goes on from NC_080671.1 coordinate 74,355,505, forward strand.
CTAAAGTATTTGCCTCAATACAATCAGAAAACGTAATTTTCAATTTATTTAAAGATTTGTTTTGAAATTTGATTAACGGATTTAATATTTTTATAAATTGCCGAAGAAATATGTAAAGCATTTATAGGCTTTTCTTTTTTTCCTAAAATAAACTGTATAAGGTCTTTTGAAGAAAATTGATATACCCTTATACGAGTTTCAAGTGTATTTTAAAGAGTTTCTAAATGTTCAAAACTGTTGTTTAAATCAGAATCATTCATTTTAAAGCTAAAACTTAATTATGGTAAAAGAAACTACAAGAGAATAACACAATAAAAATAGAAATTAAAAAGCATGTAACGTAAAAAGGTTTAAAAGATATAAAAAGAAAACAAAACACTTATCAGATCAGTCCATATCAGTGCCTTGAATTGGTTCTCTATAACAACGTTTAATCTCGAGATTCTTCGTCTTTCATCTGTGTACTTCTTACACCTGTTCGATCCAGCTTTTATTATCCGACCTTTAACAGATTATTCTACAATTGCGTAATCAGCTTGTCTTGTCCTAATGAGGGTATAAACTGCTACAACGAACGAACGGTCAACTCCACAATCCTAGAGCAATGGTCCTGGAAGGACACCCCTTCAACCAGTGTTGAGTCTTTTACTCTGGAGAAACAGGAAAAAAAAAATTTTTCAGCACAAGCTTCAAAATATGTTACTTTCCTTTCTAAAGGTTGTTGCGACAATCAAAATAGTCTTTAATGTACTATCATTTAAATTGAAAATATTATAAATTTGAGTTAAATAAGATTTGACGTCTTTGCATCTGCAAATCGCCTGTCAGATCAGAAGAGGAAATAATAGCTTGTACATTAATAATAATAATCAAATTCAAAAGCAATAATTCGTCGATGTATTATAGCCTTTCTTGTATTATATTGTCTATTGCCTTAGTTTTGGAATTGTTTTTACTAGGAAATTACATTTAGTTTCCAGTGACTATCTCCATTCCCCAGAATTAAAACATTTATGCAACACGTTTCAAGCCCCCCCCCCGAAACAAAATCCTGGCTAGGGGCCTGCGTACACAAAAATGAATGTTACATTTAATCTAAACAACAGCGCGACGTATTGTTTTGCCTGATAATAATACGTAAAAATAATTCTGTCTCTTTAAATATAGAACTCAGCTGAAAAACTGAAGAATTTTGAAAGACACTTAATTTTGCATGTTCTTAAATGTGAATTCTTGTGAATTATGATGCGCCTTTTATGTGTACCTCGTGAGATGTATAGTTAACAAAGTTAACTGGACAGGTAATAATTTTTGACAAAAATTAAGAAAATATGTTTATATTTTGATTCTTTTCCATCTTGGGTTTGATCCCAACCTCTTCCACCATTCTATTGGGAATTCTTTGCACAAATGACTACAGTTTTTGATTTTACATAATTGAAGCAAGCTCAATCCTTAACGACTACTCATTCAAATATTTTTGGTACTTAATCTTTCCACCATCATATGGGAATGGTTTGCTCAATTACGTTGCAGTGAAGTAAGAGAGAAAAACCAACGAAGGACCACATTCATCCCGAGCTGCTAAACACCTGGTCAATGAACCCCCTCCCGTTACCGCACCCACACCATCGCCAGTCGCACGAGGACACACCAGTCCGGGTCATAAATCAAGACCATAAAACCATCTGTTTGTCGATTGAATGGGGCACCTTTAATGGCAATTTATATGCTATTATATTCACGATTTACTGGTGTGCCTAATGCGACAATCAAATCTGATGCGTTTGTGACAAAATCATGATTAATGATCGCCGTCAAGTCGCTGTTGCTGTCGCTACTGACTGCTGGATGGCACAAGTCACAGGCGCGCACGCAGTGTTCGATTCGTACCGTGTGTGTCTGTGCCCGCCGCGCGGGGAAACCCATTTACATCGATATTGATGGCAAATAAACACGAAAACATATCGGCACCATTTCCTGCCAGTCAGACCAGGCCCAGGAGTAGTCCACCGGGTCTTTCGTTCCACTTGGTGATGGCACTGGTAACAAATCCTTGCCGTCGCGGATTACACGAATCTTGGCATTTTTTCCGCTTTTCTTCTCCGCGAGTTTTTCGAAGCCCGTTCGTTGATTTACACGATATGCCATCGTTCAATAAAGCCGATTTGCCTCCCGGTTTGCGATGGCAACGGCAGCAGCTATATGTTGCGGTGATGTTGTTTCAGCATGACATTATTTATGATCGAAAACTTTTACCAAAGGAGTACCCGGACTCTACTCCCGGCGTCGCATCAACCTACAGTCCGATGACGTGCGATGGTAATTGAAGAAAAATGACGGCAAAATCAATCGTCTCTTTGTTCCTGGTGACGGTGAAAAATTGCACTTTGCTTGCGTGATTCGACTTAGTGCAAAATTTTGTACCCAAAAACGTGTCAAAATTGATGAATAATAAAATTACACGGTTCCGATCACGGTTCTCCCCTAGGGATAAAGGTTGGAAGTGTGCTTGTAGAAGGACAGAGGAAAAATTTCGTCATTTATCAATCACGCAGAGAATTCGTCAACTTCATCAAACTGAAATGCTGTACTAGGGTGTACCTATATGTGGTACAGTTGGAAATTATACAAAATTGAAAACCGCAATCTCATTTCATATAGTTAAATGATCATAATCCGTGTTTGGAAAATAAATCAAAAGTAATATTTTTTTAAAACGATACCCCCCAACGCAAAAACTTCAACATGTTTTTACACTGAGTTACTTTCCATTGATGGATTCAGTAAGCGACACCTCAATCACTTTTTTTTCTGGTTTCTTTCACTAAAACTTATGTCGCCGTCAAAACCAATCTGAACATACATGCTTACACTATCGTTTTCTTGCAAGTTTTGTCCTATACGGTTGCCATAAAGCACTGCCCGAACCGAAGCTGTCCTGACAGCCTTAATTGCAATAAATAATAATACCGACAATAAATGGCACATTGTGTGTTAGCTTAGGCCATTACTATTGTATGTTACCGTTCAAGCCCTGTCGTCGGCGCGGCGCCGCTCCGGTACAGTTCGAATGCTTGCAGGCGCAGCCCGAACGTGGAGGGTATATTATTTGTGCCGTGCAACATGCAGCCATACTACCATCGCCCGGTAAAAGCAAACGCATTATGTACCCATATGGAAGAGCCACATGTGCGAGCTGGCTCCTGGCTGCCAGTGATGAATTGTATGCATTTTATTGACAGTCATCTATCAAATCGTTTTCGGGACATTAATATCTTCATATAAATCACTGGTTGTTGATGTGCTGGCTGGCGGAATATATGCTCAGCTGCTCTACAGAGACCGTACCGTAAAGGAAACATTTGTTTGGTGGTGCTAGCCAAACCACGAATTTTTTGTTGATTTTAGTAAGACAATAGCAGTTTTATTCATCGACGATATATCATGTCAATCTCTTGACGTTTTATTACCATATACCAATGTGATAAACATTTCAAAGACCTTTCTTATATGGATAGTGAAAACATATGCTATTTAACTAGCATTATTATTAAATAAGTTTCAATCAACATTTTTATACCCAACTTTTTTCTAGCGCATGCAGACCCATACTTGAACTACTTTATAAATTAATTGGAATAAGTATTGAAATAAATAATAACACGGTGCTACAAAATAAAAAAGGAAGTACAGTAAGATTCCGTTTTTGGCATGCTCCCTTCTTGGCACACTCCGATTTTGGCAACAAATGGGTTCCGTTTTTGGCAACATTTTTGATGGTCATAATAAGTCTTTTAAAAATGTGCAATAGATATTTTTTTGTATCAATTGATATCACATTTGACTTCATTTCCAAACATGGGATTCATATTAACCCTCAAAGGCGCAAATATTTTTTTTTATTATTGTGAAAATTGTCTCATAGCTTCAATACATTACTGCGATAATTTAAAGGTGTTTTTTGCAATGTTGTTTTAAAACAGTGTTATGCATTTAAGGGTTACCTATATTTTACACTATACGTGTTGTATTTAATCATTACAATAAGTGTAGAGATGCATTATTTATGAATAATATGGACAAGTTGCAAGTGATTTTTATAACAAAAATGGTTTTCTTCAAACCTAAATCTCTTCAAGCAATGCAGTTCGATTTTCAATCTATTAATTCCATTTGAAAGATCAACGATTGGTTAGTTATGGAGAAGCAATAAATTTATTTGTTTTTTATAAGAGCTGTGTTTTTTAAACAATAATTTTCAGAAAGAAGACATAACAGCCCCAGGAGCGAAATCAACACTACCATTCAGTGAATTGACGTTCAGTGGGCCGAAGAAAATCGATTCGAATTAAATGCTATTTTACATATTCGTAATGAGGAGGATTGCACTCGAGAAGTGCGCGAAGATTGTGAGAATTCTACAGGAAGGCACAGTGGGCAGGATGCTACTTTCAACGCTCAAATCCTCTAGCGCCCTGGGTATGTATCCTGAACGATTTGTGTCTTCGGAAAAGTATCTTTGATGAAAATGAGCATTATTTTGACAACTGACTGATAAGCATTTCTTGCAAAGAATAAGCACAGCCTTATGACTGAATTACAGTTTGGAAAACTGCAGAAAGGACTATATACAGCAGTCATTTGAATAAGATTACTTCATAAATTACTTGATAAATTTATTCTCAGTTCGAAAAATTATATTTGAATTCAAAAACAAGAAAATATTTGCATATATTTTAGTTTACTCAAAAATTTTCTAGCGAAGTAGGAACTATTTCACTTGAATCATTTGTCTGCAAAAGGCCCACCTTGCCCCACTTTTTTCTCTTCGTTGTTATAAAGTTAAAGGTTTCTACTAGTCACAAACAAAATTCCAGCTGCCGCCATCTGCTGCTTCGTGGGTTATTACAAATTTTGTGGAACATATTTTTTTTAATATTTTTGATGAAAACAACCTTAAAATGTCATGATAACACTCTTTGAAGCATTTTATTATTGTATATTTTCGAAGATTTAGGAATAAAACATTTATTTCTAGATATATTTTTCATAAACAAATATTAAAATTCATTTTCTCGAGTATTGTTTAAATGGCCTGTAGCGCCATCTACATAGGTTATAAAGTATAAATGTCTTCAGTACATGTGTTAGAAATATCAAAACAAACAACTTTGCCGAAGAAAGTTTTTTGATAGAACACCTCTATCAAAAGATAGAACTGATCTAGATCAGTTTCTACTTATCTAAATCAAAACCGAAGTTGTCAAAATAACGATCATTTCCATCTAAGATACTTTGCTAAAGACACTAATCCTCAAGGATATATACCCGGGGCAGTAGAGGTTTTGAGCGTCGAAAGCTTGCCCCATTGTACGACGTCTGAATTGGATAAAATCATGAATAAAATTGAATTTGCCTATTTTTTGTTTCATCTCAT
>NC_080671.1:74368444-74375944 GCF_030247195.1 Topomyia yanbarensis
TTGCATAACCTTTCTATATGAGAAAGGCAAAAATGTGCCAAAATCCAAAAAAGTGAATCGTAGTCAAATTTTTTTTTCGAGTTTACATCAAATCTCGACGTTTCATGCACCTTGAACACATTTAGCATCAAAAATAAAAATTCAGTTTTTAATTTTTCCTATAGTTTATATGAGAAATTTCTGTGTGGCCGCACTCTGAAACCCGTAATTCCGGAACCAGAATTCCGATCGATCCAAAATTCAATAGCAGCCGATGGGAAGGTTGCACCTTTCATTTGAGACTAAGTTTGGGCAAATCGGTCCAGCCATCTCTGAGAAAAATGAGTGACATTATTTGACACATACGCACATACATACACACACACACACATACACACACACATACATACATACACACACACATACAGACTTTTTCCGATCTCGACGAACTGAGTCGAATGGGATATGACACTCGGCCCTCCGGGCCGGGATTAGGTTGACGTTTTTCAGAGTGATTGCATAACCTTTCTATATGAGAAAGGCAAAAATGTGCCAAAATCCAAAAAAGTGAATCGTAGTCAAATTTTTTTTCGAGTTTACATCAAATCTCGACGTTTCATGCACCTTGAACACATTTAGCATCAAAAATAAAAATTCAGTTTTTAATTTTTCCTATAGTTTATATGAGAAATTTCTGTGTGGCCGCACTCTGAAACCCGTAATTCCGGAACCAGAATTCCGATCGATCCAAAATTCAATAGCAGCCGATGGGAAGGTTGCACCTTTCATTTGAGACTAAGTTTGGGCAAATCGGTCCAGCCATCTCTGAGAAAAATGAGTGACATTATTTGACACATACGCACATACATACACACACACACATACACACACACATACATACATACACACACACATACAGACTTTTTCCGATCTCGACGAACTGAGTCGAATGGGATATGACACTCGGCCCTCCGGGCCGGGATTAGGTTGACGTTTTTCAGAGTGATTGCATAACCTTTCTATATGAGAAAGGCAAAAATGTGCCAAAATCCAAAAAAGTGAATCGTAGTCAAATTTTTTTTTCGAGTTTACATCAAATCTCGACGTTTCATGCACCTTGAACACATTTAGCATCAAAAATAAAAATTCAGTTTTTAATTTTTCCTATAGTTTATATGAGAAATTTCTGTGTGGCCGCACTCTGAAACCCGTAATTCCGGAACCAGAATTCCGATCGATCCAAAATTCAATAGCAGCCGATGGGAAGGTTGCACCTTTCATTTGAGACTAAGTTTGGGCAAATCGGTCCAGCCATCTCTGAGAAAAATGAGTGACATTATTTGACACATACGCACATACATACACACACACACATACACACACACATACATACATACACACACACATACAGACTTTTTCCGATCTCGACGAACTGAGTCGAATGGGATATGACACTCGGCCCTCCGGGCCGGGATTAGGTTGACGTTTTTCAGAGTGATTGCATAACCTTTCTATATGAGAAAGGCAAAAATGTGCCAAAATCCAAAAAAGTGAATCGTAGTCAAATTTTTTTTTCGAGTTTACATCAAATCTCGACGTTTCATGCACCTTGAACACATTTAGCATCAAAAATAAAAATTCAGTTTTTAATTTTTCCTATAGTTTATATGAGAAATTTCTGTGTGGCCGCACTCTGAAACCCGTAATTCCGGAACCAGAATTCCGATCGATCCAAAATTCAATAGCAGCCGATGGGAAGGTTGCACCTTTCATTTGAGACTAAGTTTGGGCAAATCGGTCCAGCCATCTCTGAGAAAAATGAGTGACATTATTTGACACATACGCACATACATACACACACACACATACACACACACATACATACATACACACACACATACAGACTTTTTCCGATCTCGACGAACTGAGTCGAATGGGATATGACACTCGGCCCTCCGGGCCGGGATTAGGTTGACGTTTTTCAGAGTGATTGCATAACCTTTCTATATGAGAAAGGCAAAAATGTGCCAAAATCCAAAAAAGTGAATCGTAGTCAAATTTTTTTTTCGAGTTTACATCAAATCTCGACGTTTCATGCACCTTGAACACATTTAGCATCAAAAATAAAAATTCAGTTTTTAATTTTTCCTATAGTTTATATGAGAAATTTCTGTGTGGCCGCACTCTGAAACCCGTAATTCCGGAACCAGAATTCCGATCGATCCAAAATTCAATAGCAGCCGATGGGAAGGTTGCACCTTTCATTTGAGACTAAGTTTGGGCAAATCGGTCCAGCCATCTCTGAGAAAAATGAGTGACATTATTTGACACATACGCACATACATACACACACACACATACACACACACATACACACACACATACAGACTTTTTCCGATCTCGACGAACTGAGTCGAATGGGATATGACACTCGGCCCTCCGGGCCGGGATTAGGTTGACGTTTTTCAGAGTGATTGCATAACCTTTCTATATGAGAAAGGCAAAAATGTGCCAAAATCCAAAAAAGTGAATCGTAGTCAAATTTTTTTTTCGAGTTTACATCAAATCTCGACGTTTCATGCACCTTGAACACATTTAGCATCAAAAATAAAAATTCAGTTTTTAATTTTTCCTATAGTTTATATGAGAAATTTCTGTGTGGCCGCACTCTGAAACCCGTAATTCCGGAACCAGAATTCCGATCGATCCAAAATTCAATAGCAGCCGATGGGAAGGTTGCACCTTTCATTTGAGACTAAGTTTGGGCAAATCGGTCCAGCCATCTCTGAGAAAAATGAGTGACATTATTTGACACATACGCACATACATACACACACACACACATACACACACACATACATACATACACACACACATACAGACTTTTTCCGATCTCGACGAACTGAGTCGAATGGGATATGACACTCGGCCCTCCGGGCCGGGATTAGGTTGACGTTTTTCAGAGTGATTGCATAACCTTTCTATATGAGAAAGGCAAAAATGTGCCAAAATCCAAAAAAGTGAATCGTAGTCAAATTTTTTTTCGAGTTTACATCAAATCTCGACGTTTCATGCACCTTGAACACATTTAGCATCAAAAATAAAAATTCAGTTTTTAATTTTTCCTATAGTTTATATGAGAAATTTCTGTGTGGCCGCACTCTGAAACCCGTAATTCCGGAACCAGAATTCCGATCGATCCAAAATTCAATAGCAGCCGATGGGAAGGTTGCACCTTTCATTTGAGACTAAGTTTGGGCAAATCGGTCCAGCCATCTCTGAGAAAAATGAGTGACATTATTTGACACATACGCACATACATACACACACACACACACACATACACACACACATACATACATACACACACACATACAGACTTTTTCCGATCTCGACGAACTGAGTCGAATGGGATATGACACTCGGCCCTCCGGGCCGGGATTAGGTTGACGTTTTTCAGAGTGATTGCATAACCTTTCTATATGAGAAAGGCAAAAATGTGCCAAAATCCAAAAAAGTGAATCGTAGTCAAATTTTTTTTTCGAGTTTACATCAAATCTCGACGTTTCATGCACCTTGAACACATTTAGCATCAAAAATAAAAATTCAGTTTTTAATTTTTCCTATAGTTTATATGAGAAATTTCTGTGTGGCCGCACTCTGAAACCCGTAATTCCGGAACCAGAATTCCGATCGATCCAAAATTCAATAGCAGCCGATGGGAAGGTTGCACCTTTCATTTGAGACTAAGTTTGGGCAAATCGGTCCAGCCATCTCTGAGAAAAATGAGTGACATTATTTGACACATACGCACATACATACACACACACACACATACACACACACATACATACATACACACACACATACAGACTTTTTCCGATCTCGACGAACTGAGTCGAATGGGATATGACACTCGGCCCTCCGGGCCGGGATTAGGTTGACGTTTTTCAGAGTGATTGCATAACCTTTCTATATGAGAAAGGCAAAAATGTGCCAAAATCCAAAAAAGTGAATCGTAGTCAAATTTTTTTTTCGAGTTTACATCAAATCTCGACGTTTCATGCACCTTGAACACATTTAGCATCAAAAATAAAAATTCAGTTTTTAATTTTTCCTATAGTTTATATGAGAAATTTCTGTGTGGCCGCACTCTGAAACCCGTAATTCCGGAACCAGAATTCCGATCGATCCAAAATTCAATAGCAGCCGATGGGAAGGTTGCACCTTTCATTTGAGACTAAGTTTGGGCAAATCGGTCCAGCCATCTCTGAGAAAAATGAGTGACATTATTTGACACATACGCACATACATACACACACACACATACACACACACATACATACATACACACACACATACAGACTTTTTCCGATCTCGACGAACTGAGTCGAATGGGATATGACACTCGGCCCTCCGGGCCGGGATTAGGTTGACGTTTTTCAGAGTGATTGCATAACCTTTCTATATGAGAAAGGCAAAAATGTGCCAAAATCCAAAAAAGTGAATCGTAGTCAAATTTTTTTTTCGAGTTTACATCAAATCTCGACGTTTCATGCACCTTGAACACATTTAGCATCAAAAATAAAAATTCAGTTTTTAATTTTTCCTATAGTTTATATGAGAAATTTCTGTGTGGCCGCACTCTGAAACCCGTAATTCCGGAACCAGAATTCCGATCGATCCAAAATTCAATAGCAGCCGATGGGAAGGTTGCACCTTTCATTTGAGACTAAGTTTGGGCAAATCGGTCCAGCCATCTCTGAGAAAAATGAGTGACATTATTTGACACATACGCACATACATACACACACACACATACACACACACATACATACATACACACACACATACAGACTTTTTCCGATCTCGACGAACTGAGTCGAATGGGATATGACACTCGGCCCTCCGGGCCGGGATTAGGTTGACGTTTTTCAGAGTGATTGCATAACCTTTCTATATGAGAAAGGCAAAAATGTGCCAAAATCCAAAAAAGTGAATCGTAGTCAAATTTTTTTTTCGAGTTTACATCAAATCTCGACGTTTCATGCACCTTGAACACATTTAGCATCAAAAATAAAAATTCAGTTTTTAATTTTTCCTATAGTTTATATGAGAAATTTCTGTGTGGCCGCACTCTGAAACCCGTAATTCCGGAACCAGAATTCCGATCGATCCAAAATTCAATAGCAGCCGATGGGAAGGTTGCACCTTTCATTTGAGACTAAGTTTGGGCAAATCGGTCCAGCCATCTCTGAGAAAAATGAGTGACATTATTTGACACATACGCACATACATACACACACACACATACACACACACATACATACATACACACACACATACAGACTTTTTCCGATCTCGACGAACTGAGTCGAATGGGATATGACACTCGGCCCTCCGGGCCGGGATTAGGTTGACGTTTTTCAGAGTGATTGCATAACCTTTCTATATGAGAAAGGCAAAAATGTGCCAAAATCCAAAAAAGTGAATCGTAGTCAAATTTTTTTTTCGAGTTTACATCAAATCTCGACGTTTCATGCACCTTGAACACATTTAGCATCAAAAATAAAAATTCAGTTTTTAATTTTTCCTATAGTTTATATGAGAAATTTCTGTGTGGCCGCACTCTGAAACCCGTAATTCCGGAACCAGAATTCCGATCGATCCAAAATTCAATAGCAGCCGATGGGAAGGTTGCACCTTTCATTTGAGACTAAGTTTGGGCAAATCGGTCCAGCCATCTCTGAGAAAAATGAGTGACATTATTTGACACATACGCACATACATACACACACACACATACACACACACATACACACACACATACAGACTTTTTCCGATCTCGACGAACTGAGTCGAATGGGATATGACACTCGGCCCTCCGGGCCGGGATTAGGTTGACGTTTTTCAGAGTGATTGCATAACCTTTCTATATGAGAAAGGCAAAAATGTGCCAAAATCCAAAAAAGTGAATCGTAGTCAAATTTTTTTTTCGAGTTTACATCAAATCTCGACGTTTCATGCACCTTGAACACATTTAGCATCAAAAATAAAAATTCAGTTTTTAATTTTTCCTATAGTTTATATGAGAAATTTCTGTGTGGCCGCACTCTGAAACCCGTAATTCCGGAACCAGAATTCCGATCGATCCAAAATTCAATAGCAGCCGATGGGAAGGTTGCACCTTTCATTTGAGACTAAGTTTGGGCAAATCGGTCCAGCCATCTCTGAGAAAAATGAGTGACATTATTTGACACATACGCACATACATACACACACACACACACACATACACACACACATACATACATACACACACACATACAGACTTTTTCCGATCTCGACGAACTGAGTCGAATGGGATATGACACTCGGCCCTCCGGGCCGGGATTAGGTTGACGTTTTTCAGAGTGATTGCATAACCTTTCTATATGAGAAAGGCAAAAATGTGCCAAAATCCAAAAAAGTGAATCGTAGTCAAATTTTTTTTTCGAGTTTACATCAAATCTCGACGTTTCATGCACCTTGAACACATTTAGCATCAAAAATAAAAATTCAGTTTTTAATTTTTCCTATAGTTTATATGAGAAATTTCTGTGTGGCCGCACTCTGAAACCCGTAATTCCGGAACCAGAATTCCGATCGATCCAAAATTCAATAGCAGCCGATGGGAAGGTTGCACCTTTCATTTGAGACTAAGTTTGGGCAAATCGGTCCAGCCATCTCTGAGAAAAATGAGTGACATTATTTGACACATACGCACATACATACACACACACACATACACACACACATACATACATACACACACACATACAGACTTTTTCCGATCTCGACGAACTGAGTCGAATGGGATATGACACTCGGCCCTCCGGGCCGGGATTAGGTTGACGTTTTTCAGAGTGATTGCATAACCTTTCTATATGAGAAAGGCAAAAATGTGCCAAAATCCAAAAAAGTGAATCGTAGTCAAATTTTTTTTTCGAGTTTACATCAAATCTCGACGTTTCATGCACCTTGAACACATTTAGCATCAAAAATAAAAATTCAGTTTTTAATTTTTCCTATAGTTTATATGAGAAATTTCTGTGTGGCCGCACTCTGAAACCCGTAATTCCGGAACCAGAATTCCGATCGATCCAAAATTCAATAGCAGCCGATGGGAAGGTTGCACCTTTCATTTGAGACTAAGTTTGGGCAAATCGGTCCAGCCATCTCTGAGAAAAATGAGTGACATTATTTGACACATACGCACATACATACACACACACACACATACACACACACATACATACATACACACACACATACAGACTTTTTCCGATCTCGACGAACTGAGTCGAATGGGATATGACACTCGGCCCTCCGGGCCGGGATTAGGTTGACGTTTTTCAGAGTGATTGCATAACCTTTCTATATGAGAAAGGCAAAAATGTGCCAAAATCCAAAAAAGTGAATCGTAGTCAAATTTTTTTTTCGAGTTTACATCAAATCTCGACGTTTCATGCACCTTGAACA
>NC_080671.1:74378444-74380944 GCF_030247195.1 Topomyia yanbarensis
TCAGTTTTTAATTTTTCCTATAGTTTATATGAGAAATTTCTGTGTGGCCGCACTCTGAAACCCGTAATTCCGGAACCAGAATTCCGATCGATCCAAAATTCAATAGCAGCCGATGGGAAGGTTGCACCTTTCATTTGAGACTAAGTTTGGGCAAATCGGTCCAGCCATCTCTGAGAAAAATGAGTGACATTATTTGACACATACGCACATACATACACACACACACACACATACACACACACATACACACACACATACAGACTTTTTCCGATCTCGACGAACTGAGTCGAATGGGATATGACACTCGGCCCTCCGGGCCGGGATTAGGTTGACGTTTTTCAGAGTGATTGCATAACCTTTCTATATGAGAAAGGCAAAAATGTGCCAAAATCCAAAAAAGTGAATCGTAGTCAAATTTTTTTTTCGAGTTTACATCAAATCTCGACGTTTCATGCACCTTGAACACATTTAGCATCAAAAATAAAAATTCAGTTTTTAATTTTTCCTATAGTTTATATGAGAAATTTCTGTGTGGCCGCACTCTGAAACCCGTAATTCCGGAACCAGAATTCCGATCGATCCAAAATTCAATAGCAGCCGATGGGAAGGTTGCACCTTTCATTTGAGACTAAGTTTGGGCAAATCGGTCCAGCCATCTCTGAGAAAAATGAGTGACATTATTTGACACATACGCACATACATACACACACACACATACACACACACATACATACATACACACACACATACAGACTTTTTCCGATCTCGACGAACTGAGTCGAATGGGATATGACACTCGGCCCTCCGGGCCGGGATTAGGTTGACGTTTTTCAGAGTGATTGCATAACCTTTCTATATGAGAAAGGCAAAAATGTGCCAAAATCCAAAAAAGTGAATCGTAGTCAAATTTTTTTTTCGAGTTTACATCAAATCTCGACGTTTCATGCACCTTGAACACATTTAGCATCAAAAATAAAAATTCAGTTTTTAATTTTTCCTATAGTTTATATGAGAAATTTCTGTGTGGCCGCACTCTGAAACCCGTAATTCCGGAACCAGAATTCCGATCGATCCAAAATTCAATAGCAGCCGATGGGAAGGTTGCACCTTTCATTTGAGACTAAGTTTGGGCAAATCGGTCCAGCCATCTCTGAGAAAAATGAGTGACATTATTTGACACATACGCACATACATACACACACATACACACACACATACATACATACACACACACACATACAGACTTTTTCCGATCTCGACGAACTGAGTCGAATGGGATATGACACTCGGCCCTCCGGGCCGGGATTAGGTTGACGTTTTTCAGAGTGATTGCATAACCTTTCTATATGAGAAAGGCAAAAATGTGCCAAAATCCAAAAAAGTGAATCGTAGTCAAATTTTTTTTTCGAGTTTACATCAAATCTCGACGTTTCATGCACCTTGAACACATTTAGCATCAAAAATAAAAATTCAGTTTTTAATTTTTCCTATAGTTTATATGAGAAATTTCTGTGTGGCCGCACTCTGAAACCCGTAATTCCGGAACCAGAATTCCGATCGATCCAAAATTCAATAGCAGCCGATGGGAAGGTTGCACCTTTCATTTGAGACTAAGTTTGGGCAAATCGGTCCAGCCATCTCTGAGAAAAATGAGTGACATTATTTGACACATACGCACATACATACACACACACACACACATACACACACACATACATACATACACACACACATACAGACTTTTTCCGATCTCGACGAACTGAGTCGAATGGGATATGACACTCGGCCCTCCGGGCCGGGATTAGGTTGACGTTTTTCAGAGTGATTGCATAACCTTTCTATATGAGAAAGGCAAAAATGTGCCAAAATCCAAAAAAGTGAATCGTAGTCAAATTTTTTTTTCGAGTTTACATCAAATCTCGACGTTTCATGCACCTTGAACACATTTAGCATCAAAAATAAAAATTCAGTTTTTAATTTTTCCTATAGTTTATATGAGAAATTTCTGTGTGGCCGCACTCTGAAACCCGTAATTCCGGAACCAGAATTCCGATCGATCCAAAATTCAATAGCAGCCGATGGGAAGGTTGCACCTTTCATTTGAGACTAAGTTTGGGCAAATCGGTCCAGCCATCTCTGAGAAAAATGAGTGACATTATTTGACACATACGCACATACATACACACACACACACACATACACACACACATACATACATACACACACACATACAGACTTTTTCCGATCTCGACGAACTGAGTCGAATGGGATATGACACTCGGCCCTCCGGGCCGGGATTAGGTTGACGTTTTTCAGAGTGATTGCATAACCTTTCTATATGAGAAAGGCAAAAATGTGCCAAAATCCAAAAAAGTGAATCGTAGTCAAATTTTTTTTTCGAGTTTACATCAAATCTCGACGTTTCATGCACCTTGAACACATTTAGCATCAAAAATAAAAATTCAGTTTTTAATTTTTCCTATAGTTTATATGAGAAATT
>NC_080671.1:74385944-74498211 GCF_030247195.1 Topomyia yanbarensis
GATGATAAATAGGTCGTTGGATGCGAAATACTTTGAATACTCTGAATGCTCTCGTTAAAATTCTATTAAAACAAAGACGCTTGTTCAGAAAAATGTTGAGTAGTTTTCATAATTTACATGGAAAAATCGCAAAATATGGTTGTTTTCATATTGTTGACCCAAAATCGCAAAGTATCTTTGACAAAAGAACATAACATAACATACCGTTGGAAAGATCATTTTTTCTTCGTTCCAGAACATCTAAAAAATAAAAAATCTGTTGAAAAATGTCCGAGTAGAATTTTTTTTAATGCCGAAAGTCGCGAAATATAGTTTTTTTTTTGTCATAAATCAAGTTTTTTAGGGTATACAATATTTTTCAAACATGGTCTTGTTTTACATTTGGCGAGATCTACAACCTATACTAGGTCACTTGAAAAGTACAAAATCACTGTACTGCACATAATCGCATATTTGTATCGTTTTCTGTGGGATTTCCTGTCTTTATGGGACCGATTTGCGATCATAGGCAGTGTAGCACCGCGTAATCAGTGAGCCATTTCCAAGTACTCACTAAATTATTGTTCGCGAACCGAACGGAAAACGATAGCCAGTGTAAAAGCAAAAGTTGTGCAAAACTGAGACTTCATCAAAGGTTTCAGAAGACCACGCTACGGCTCTGTCAGTTCCACTCAAATTAATTCACAATGTATGGTATTGTTCGCAAATGTAAATCGGATAAAAAATAAATATTGAACTTGTTTGAGTTGCGCGACACGAAAACTTCCAATTATTGCAAACTTTATCGCTCTCTATATCTCATTATGGTTCTCCCCACAACAGGTACTCGTTTTACCATTCCTATTCCTTATATCATTGCGCTCTTGCCATTCAAAATCTTCACTCACTGGAGCAAGGAGTCCTTGCAACAGTAAACCCCGTGCTTCACTTGATCTACGCCACATGAACTCGAATTGATGACCACACCGTCGATCTCAACTATGTGGGCGGCCATGTACATGCGGTAGTCATTTATAAAATATTTGACGCCAGTAATGTCATTTGTTTGCTTTTGATAGGATATAAAATTTCTGTGCTTATCTTCCAATGCCGAAACTTTTTACAATTTCATTTCACCTCTACAGGCCCGTAGCATGCAGTTGGCCGGGTTGGCAATAGCCGTGGACGCCGGGTTGAGGAGAGCACTGAAATTTTTATTTTCTTTATAACCTTATTGAGGGTGAATCGTAAAATTAGTCAGACTAGGTGTGACATTTCCATGTACACAAATTATTATTGAAGGCCGAGCTGAAAAGGCACCAAAGTAAACAACAAAGAGGTGCAAAACTGAGCCTCCGCCAAAGGCGCCAACAGACAACGCTATGCATGAGCGGATTCAGCAAAAAAAATCGTATGGAGGCCGAAATTTTGATTTTGGAATTAACATTGTACAATACGTTTTGCGTCAAAGCCAGTTTTGGTGGTGAAATAATGAAAATCAGTTTTGGTGGTCATATTTGATTTGAAATGATTTTAAGTTTGAAACTAATTAAAAAAATTCTCATGAAGTTGAAAATTTTCGGAGGGGGTCCGGACCCCCAGAACCCTTCCTCTGGATCCGCCACTGACGCTATCGCTCTGAGCGCATATAGGTCTCCAAAACTATTAACCTTAAGAATGTTGGGGTCAAAAAACGCGAAAAACCTGTTTTGATCACGATAAATGTATTCTTGCAGTGCTAGAAGCACGTCATTTCTTACATTTCGATGCTCAATACGATTGACCTAGAATTTTTATAATAGTCTAAACGATAACCGAAAACTGTCTAAATTGATGGGTTTTTATCAGTTTTCAATATATGAAATTATCAAATATCATGCTAACTAAAAATGTTCCTGGCAATACTGCTCTATCAGACTGAAATCAATAACTTCAGCAATAGAAATAATACTTATAACTATTAGCTCTCAAATGAAGGATTATTGTCCAAGTTATTAACCTTACTTATTGGTGTGAGTAAATCTTGCCTAAATCAAAAGTTTTAGCTGTTTTAAAACGTTATGGGCATGTGGGATAGGTTTTTTTATAGTAAGGTTTAGAAAGCATCAAAAGCCTGGGCTGTCACGTTCATGCCGAACCATTAAAACACTCCTTACTCTTTTTTTTCGCCCATCTTCCCCATGGAACTACATCGTGAGGGGGCTCGTTGTGCTTTCGTCGCACCTCTTTCTTCTGCCGTATCTCAGAGATCTTCGTCTAGCAGTCAAGATAGGTGATTGTGTATCCGAAGAGTTCTTTGCTTCATCTGGTATTCCGCAAGGCAGCCATCTCGGTCCATTGATTTTTCTTCTGTATTTCAACGACGTTAACTTTTGTTTAGAAGGACCACGATTATCTTTCGCCGACGACCTCAAGTTATACCATAGAATCCGGAATACTGATGATGCAGCTTTCCTTCAACGCCAACTGGAAACCTTTGCGGAATGGTGCGAGATCAACCGAATGACCCTAAACCCCAAGAAATGTACGGTCATTACGTTCTCGAGGAAAAAAACGCCAATTCGATTCGATTACTGTCTAGCTGAATCCACAATTGACAGAGCGAATTGCGTCAAAGATCTCGGAGTTTTTCTCGATGAACAACTGACGTTTAAACAGCATATCAGCTATATTGTCGTTCGCCCTCGCGCCCTTCGCAATAATTTATTCCTCCGATTACCTCTTCGCCGGACTAACTATGGAGTAAACGGTGCCATCATTGGTTTGCAGCGGACCTTCAACAGAGTTTCATCCGAGTTCGATCTTCACATTCCACGTAGCAGATTACAATTTGGCTTTTTAAATAGATTAAGAAATTATCATTAGGACCACACTGTGTCTGTTGATATTAATTAATTATAAATAAATAAATAAATGCAACATTTCAATCTCGGAGCCTTACTTCGTTCATAAACTGGCTCGAGCTTTGAGTTTTCATTTAACCGAAGACTATATATTAAGATGACTGATATCTCTTTCCTTCCCCCATACAAACGAGAAGCGACAGAGGTTACAGCGCCTCTATTGGAGGAAGGTAGGAAGCTTAATGTAAAAATGCATATGTGTGCGTGCATCATTATCTAAGAGAAGAGACGACAACAGGCTTCTTGCTCTTCTTAATTTTATCTACCAGGCCCTGTCGTAATTCTAAAGACAACAAGTATCCATCGTTGCCAGATTCCATTTGCATGTTTTTCACAATTGCTGAAAATAATGTTCCTCAAATATCGACCCTCTGTCAAGAATTCACAATAGTAGCTGCATTTAAAATTTGAATTTTATGCTAATTCGTGTCTCTCTTAACAATACACGTAGTTATATCGTCATTCAGGGTATTTATTCAATTTGCATGAAATGTTCATGTGTATGAAAAGTAGCCAAAATAAATTCAGCAGCACTGTTTCACATCCCGTTTGAAAATATTATGAACGCTCTTGACTGGCAATACGACCAATCAGAATCTGGCTCAATATTGAGGTTAGGACTGGATCAAATTGGCTACGCGATTGTCTTCTCTTTTCTTAGATCACTATGGGAAGTATCACGTTTACCCGCAAGTGGCGTTGCTGTTACTGTCTCCAGATTCTGGACAGAGTTGCCACTCTTCTTGATATGCAGTGTTCGATTTAACCCTCGACTCTTCTCTTGCTTCTTGTCTTCTTCTATTACGTCACCTTTCTAGCTCGCATCTCCGTGAGCCGTTTTGATGCTAATTCTATGAGTCATTTAGCTCCTGTTTCCGTGCGTCATTCAAATCCCGGCCTTATCACGATCTACTCGAATTGTCCCCGATGGTGAACTCACCGAACGATAGTTCTGCAATGGTGGAATTGCTCCCAATACCGATACCCGCTTCCTTGAGCAATTTAGTTCCTAATTTCTTCGAGATCTATCGATCGAATATTATCCGACGGTGAACTACCTTACTCCGACTGACCGTGTCCCGGCACCGGAATTTCTCTCGGTACCGGAGTTTATTTCGTGAGCTAATTAGCTCCCATTTTTGTCACGATATAGTCGTATAGTTCACGATAGCGAATCTATCGTACTGTGAATCCCCGAGCGGTAGATTTCTCCCGATACCGATGTTCGTTGCTGCGAGCCAACTAGTAGGTGCTGAGGTCTGTCCAGCGATTCCGGTTGGAGCGTAGCTTCCGGTTCACTGGCGCCCTAACGACCCACTGCTAGCTGTTCGATGCGATCTACTCGCTCTAATTCTCGACGGTGGATCTAGCCTACTCACGAGCTACCAGGTAGGGTGGCGAAGTCTGTCCGGTGATTCTGGCGAAGCCTGACATCCGGTTCAGACGCCCCGACGTCCCAAACCCGGTGCTATGTCACGTACTACTCAACTGGTCTCCGGCGGTAGACATAGTCTACACCGGCGAAGAGTTCCCCGGTGGCAGAATTTCTCTCGAAACCCGATCTGTGGTCTCACGGCAGCTTTCTAGCTGACGGTGCAACTTTGTTGGTCCCTTCGCCACTTTCTCTGCGGCTTGGAGAGTATACTCGTAATCACTCTGTTGACAGCATCCCAGATATGCTCGTCGTGGCACATCTCTTCGACGTAATATCAAACGTCACACCTGGCATGACCCTACGAACTTCTTCGAACCTAGGACGAAGACCACGTGTTCCGGTGTCTCTTGCACGTTCACACACTCCGGGCAAAGGGGTGGCGAAGCATGCCCAAACCGATGCAAGTACTTCCGGAAGCATCCGTGCCCGGACAAAAACGGCGTCAAATGGAAGTTCACCTCGCCATGCTCTCTATGGGATGTGTCTTTTCTCCGCGTTATCCCACTCTTGTTGGCACTTAGCCAACAAATCCGATCTCACCAGTCTCCTTGGTAACATTCCAAGTCCTCAGCCGGAGTGATGCAGATGGGAATCATCCCGTCAATTAAGCGAAACGTGCCTGTCAATTTCGCCCAATTTCGTATTGAGTTCAGTGCACCAGCCCCATCCGTCACGCCATACCTGAGTATTAAGGATGAGATACTCGCCAGGAGACGTCTCGTGCTGGATCTTACTCCTCCGTTATTCGGCATGATCTTGGCCAATGCGTTAGTTGACCTCGCAGCCTTCCCAATGCCGTTTTTCTCTGCCGTCGACATCTGCACTTCCTCGAGGATCTCGCCAGTTATCGCCAGGACAACGTAATCTGCAAAGCCGATGATCTCGACTCCCCTAGAAAGTTCCTGTGTTAACACTCCGGTGTACATTATATTCCAGAGCGTTGGGCCAAGTATGGAGCCCTGGCGTACTCCTGCCGTGACCCTAATCGATCTCTTCCCCATATTCGTTTCATAGACCAGTACTCGGTTTTGGAAGTAACTTTTCAGAACCTTACACAGATAATCCGGAACCCACATTCTGTGTAGTGCTACGGCGATCGCCACCTAGCTGGAACTGTTGAATACGTTCTTCAAGTCGTTCGTTACCAGTAACGATTACCTCTTCACATTTGCTTCGATGCTTTCTCCGTGCTCGGAATGACTGAGCGGATGGCGTCCACCGTCGATATCGCTTTCCGGAATCCGAACTGCATCTGCGATAGGCCGTACTCACTTGCAGCGGAGTTTGTTAGCCTATTGAGAATGACCTTTCTACAAATTTACTAATAGTATTTACCTGGTACATAGGCAGATACGTTGCTAGATTTTGTAGTAGCTTGCCTGGTTTTTGCAGTAACACCATCTCCTGGATCTTCTATCCACCTAGCAGTAGCTTTCATCCAGGCATTACTGTCCTGAACATGTCTGGTAACACCAGGAACGCGGTCTTCAGCGGAAAGTTGGGGATACCGTTAAGACTGACAGTTTTCTTAGCTTTCAGCCCTTTCGCCGCTATAAAGAGATTGTCATTGGAGACACGATTGCACCAACAGCAACAGCTGACGTTCGCTTCGTTGCCCAAGGATTTAGCAACGGACTTGCGGTAGATTAAGCTTTTGACGAAAGGATCTTTTTTAGCTCGAAGATCATCTCACTTTTCTTAGTTCGCCTCGTTCTAATGTTCTCTTCCGACTCCTTCAGCTCTGGATCCTCTCTCACTTTCTTGAGAAGAAAGAACGGCGTAGGACATCTTATCGTTCGCTACGATGATCAGCGCACCGCCCTTGTACCTCTCCCGAGGAAGCCTGAGCTTCTCTTTCTTCTCTTGTTCTTACTTCTTTTCTTAGTTTTGTTTCCGTTGCTTCCGCTTCGCCTGCTGGCTTCCCACGATGCACCAGCCCCGACCTTTCCCAACGTTCCTCTAGTCGCTGAAGCCCTCCAGCTCGCTTTTCTACTTTTTCGGGTCCTCTTGCTTCCTCGGCGTGTGCCTAACTCTTTTCTCCGAGCAAGTATTGTGGTGACTCTTCGGTGTCATCTCAGTTTCTGTCGTCGCATGTTTTGCGGTTTCCATCATATCGCGTTCAGCAGATGCTACAGTCGATTTAATACTCGTCACTAGCTGCTTTACCTTGGTGTGCTCATTGTGCTTATCCTTGACGAACTCATAGAGCTCGTCGACTTCTCAAGATTTGAGTCATTCTGGGTGGTGTCGCTACCTGATCTCGGGATGAGCAATCGGTTCAATAACCCCATCCCTCGTTGATATCTTCGTGGCTCACTCTGTACCAAGCCACTTCTGGAACTCACTCTGGCTACATGCGGCGTAACCGGTATTCTCTGTAGTTTACCACTCATTGTAAACGGTTTCGCGACCGTGAATTACGGTTTCTTAAATTGTGTCATGTTTGAAGTTACGACAACGATAAAATTCATATTTTTTGGTGTGTATGTGATATATACATTTGTAAGTTCATAATGAAGATAACCAACCAGATATTTCAATGTTCATGATTAAGAGAGACACAATTGCACCACTATATTGATTAAAACAGATTTTTCTATTGCTTCCGGTTTCTGACAGAAGCATTGGTGCTTGTCAGATGGGTAGACTCGTTCGCCCGCTGGTTGCCGCCATATATCCCGCGCGTACACACCAATCACCGATTAACTAACATGAGCCAATATTGCACTTAACCGTAACAAAGTGTCATAATGAACAAACAAATTTTGAGAAACATTAATAATTAAGCTATAAAACAAACTCAAAAAGTTTGGTGCAGTTTTTTTGATTAAAAAAAACATTGTCATGGAAAATAAAGTGTATGTATAAATGTTACACGCGCTATAGAAAAAGGATCCAATTTATTAATTCAAACGATCGTAAGCAAAATTAAGTAACCGTTGACGATCAAAGCAAAAGTCAAATCGAATGCCCTTCTTTTCATCATACTATTTCAGCATTTACATTTACCTCATCGAGTTGACAATGTACTGAGAAATCATAATACGAAAAGCATATTCCTTGACAGAATGGCAATTTGCCTGGATTTTATTGTTGGCAGAAATTAAACCTTTCAAATTTGTTCATAAATCAGAACCGTGCTACGCGTGCATACCTCCACTGCCAACCCGAAATGCAAGAAACAAGTGCGATAATCCATCCTGCTATTACAGGGAAAGAACAAGCCGAAACCCACAACGGAACAGAAATAAAAATTGGCCTTTCTCGTATTTATTTCTGCAAATGGAGAGAATAATTTTTGAAAGTAAACATCACTTCCGCAGAAAACAGACCGACGTCATCTGAGGAGGAAAGAGAAAAAACCTGGAAAAAATAACAATAAAACACATTACAATAGTCTTACCCCCCCGGTTCCCAGTCCGGCTAGGACGAGATGTGCTTACTTGCTGTTCACCGCAATCGTCACCGAAAGATGTCTAGCCCCTGCCCATCGAACGGACCACCGCACCGGAGACCACCACCGCTAGCAAGTTCACCAGCAGTGAAGCTTCCTTTTCGCTGGTCCATAATTTATACTGTCAGCTTTTCACTGCTACAAAATTTAGAAAAAGACCATTAGTTTGTGAGTCGTTGGTACAGTATTCCTTGATTTACCACGAACATAAAAATGATTTATTTCTGACATTAAAATAATGCACACATACACGCTTACCACGACGACGACGACGTGGTGAGGGACCCCTGGTTGCTGGATCGGGCCAGTTTTGTGAAACACCAGCAGCACCTTGCCAACTTTCCACCACCAGCGGGGTGGTATGCGGTGCATCCCTGGTGCATTTTTCTTCGAAATAACCATGTGCATTCATCAAAGCAAAAGATTTTTCTCAATGCCATGTCACACCGTGTCATTGTTGAATTCAACGTATGATGTAGCCTATTGCTTGTTGACTGTTTCTTCGATACTTGTTGTGTTATATTTGTTTCCCTATTTTATTGTTTCTTTTGTATATCTAAATTGTTGTTTTCGTTTTTGAATTATTGCTTATTTGTTTGTTATTTGCTTTTTATCATTTTGTTACAACTTAATTATTACATTAATTATAATTGATTTTAGCAAATATTTCTTGTGTTTCATTTGTTATATAGTTGTTGTTTTTTCTGTCTATGTATTCTTCGTTATTTCTTCCCTTGTTAACCCATTCATGCCCATGTTGTTTGTGGACAACAACGTTTTTAAACAGCTATAACTTTTGATTAAGGCAATATTTGCTCACAAAAACAAGTAAGGCTAATAAATGTGACTATTGGCTTTCATTTGACTATTAACGGTTACAAGGATCAGCTCTAGAACTGAAGTTATTGCAATTAGTCTGATTGAACTCCGATGGAGCAGTGCTGCCAGGGACCGTTTACGTTGACGACGGAAAATGAATTTTTCATATAACTTCGTTATGTTCCAATATTAGTGAAAACTGATAAAACTTATCAATTTAGACATTTTTTGGTTACGTTTTCCACGCAGTTGGACTATTGTAAATATTCCAGGAGAATTGTAGTGAGCATTGGAAAGTAAAAATTGAGCAGCTTCTAGCACTGCAAGGAAATCACCTACCTTTATGAAAAAAGGTTTTTCGAGTTTCTTGACCCCACCGTTTTAAAGGAAAAATAGTTTTGAAAGCCTACATGCACTAGAAAAAAGTTGGGCATGAAAGGGTTAATTGTTTTTTAGCTTATTTATTTTATCATTCGTTTCTTTGTTAATTTTGTTTTCTTATTCGTGCCTGTGTTTTCTTTTTGTTCTTGTTTATTTTGGAGGCTGAGAGGAAGAGTGTTCTTCAGAGTTTTTGTTCAGAGCAAAAGTAGCTTAAATTATTTTGTTAGATCTGAAATGGTATATTTATCACTACCTCACGCCAAAGTGGGTCAAATAAGTGGAAAAATTGTTCGACAAAATTTTCAGGGCAGGAAGGGTATAGAATATTTATCCATTTTTGCGCTAAGAAAACGTTCATAACATGAGTTAAGAATATCTTTTATTCGGAACTACGGGTGATGAAATTTTAGTAAATTTTTCGACGCCCTAGAAATCATGAGATATATGATCCGTTTAGGTCAGAAGCTAGTTGAAATTGTTTATTTACGCCACAGTGAAAGCCAAGATGACGACTTCCGGTTACCATAAAACAGTGAGAACCATCATCAATATGGATGTCATTTAAAAGGTAGCGGTCAGAAGACCTCGGAAATTGTTGATTAGCGCCGATTTGAAATCCAAGATGGCGATTTCCGGTTACCACAAAATAGAGAGTACCATCATCAATTGTTTGGAATGGGGTGGTCAGTAGACATCGAAAATTGATGATAAACGCCATTTTGAAATCCAAGATGAAGACTTCCGGGTCCCAGAAACTAGAGAGAACCACCATCATTTGAAAGGAGGTTATCAGTAGACAATGGGAATTGATCGTTAGCCCCATGTTTAAATCCAAGATGGAGACTGCCGATTATCACAAAATAGCGGAAACCATCATCATTGTGGATATCATGCCATTTTGAAATCCAAGATGGCGAATTCCTGTTACTACAAAACAGTGGAAACTATCATCATGAATCATTGTCAGAATCAAGACAATAATTTAAAAAATCAACACATATACTTCCTCTAATTTCATGTTGGATACATTACAATGGCTCATTTTGAAGCAAATTATTTGTTACTTGACAATGTTGTTCATTTTTAAGATTGTGAATGAAAAGCTGCCTCGATATTTATGTGATCCAGTTGAAAGAAGAAATGATGTGCTTAGGTACGCCATTAGAAAAGCGTCTGACGCAAGAACAATACATTTTTTTAGTTCATCACAGAATTCCTTGTTGTACAAGGAGTAAGTATAATTCAATTCGATGCCTACATAGGTTAAACTTGCAACGCCAGCTCAACATAATATTTATTACACACGTAAAATCTGTTTTGACTCTCTGACTGATCGGACAGGTTTTTTTTCATTTTTATATCTTTTAACTGCATTTAGGTACGCTACGTTACATTTGGTTTTTTCCTTTTAAAAGATAGTCAAAATTAATATTTAAAATTGTTAAAAGATGTCCACAGAAACCAGAGCCATGCGCACGTCTCATGTCAAAATATTTTTTAGGTACCTAGGTTGATGAACCACGTTTCATATTCCGGATATACGTGTTGCGGTTTTTATAATAAGCCATCTGTCAACATACTTCTGTAGGCATTTCTAAAGTACAGAACTGGGTGTGCACCTACTGAACTGCGAGGGTTAATTGGAGATTTTGTGGTGTGAGAAGATTGAACTATGTTTGAGCAGTAGCAGTTTTGATTTGTTTTCAAAAATTTACGAAGCCGATCTGAAGCCATCCGTAGTCGTCAAACAAAAAGTAATGCCATTTGACCAAAAGGAAGTACTGATTGGTATTGATTTTATGAGAGGTTTGCAAGCATTAATATTTTATATCCATCACATTTCTTAGGGCATGTTCAGTAGCGTAGTATTTTATATATGAGTTTTTAAGTACAAATGTTTCATTATTTTGAAGAGTTTTTTTTCGAACTTTAAAACTGGTGTCAGCTGTTCTCTTTGTTGCCTTATTTGTTTTTTGTTCAGTGTATTTTCTCCGATTACTTGTTTGTATTGATCGCTTCAGTTATTTTTTTTACATATGGTCGGTGTTAAGTCAGACCGGACCAAGTCGCAAAACATCAAAAAATGAGTTAATGATAGCACTGGATAAAGAATTTCTTAATCTACATTCCACTTTTACCAGATTTGAAATATGAAACAATAAACAAGAATTATGGTAAAAAATATTTTCCAATTATAATGTAAAGGATGCTGCGATTCAAACTTTAAACGCGTTTTTCTCGAAATCAATGCGCTGTCACTTAGTCCGGTCTGACCTAACACCGACCATATTTGACATGATTTTTGCCGTTTACAGACACAGTTTTTGACTGCCACTCCAGTCTGGCCAAATTACGGTACTTCTCGACCACCTAAGAAACGTCGACGCGAGGATGGTCCTGATCCGAGCAGTATTCTTGTCGGTGGTCGAAAGTTAGTCGATAATAACAACATTCTCACGATTCCACCTCCCACGCCGTTGTTCTGGTTGTATTTTTCCCGCTTTCATCCCAGCGTTAGCAAGAAAACTGTCGAAAAAATGTCCAAAATAGGACTAAATTGCAACGACGAGATAAAGGTTATTTCGCTTGTTAAAAATGCATAGACGTCAGTACTCTGAACTTCATATCCTTCAAAGTTGGAATTCACCCAAAGTATCGTGATGCAGCTCTTAACCCTTGTGAAGGCAAGCTAAAATCCTAACGTTAAAGGGCAAGCCGGGCCTCTCAGGCCCGTCTAAATTCAAGCTCCTTTTTGTCGTTCTCATATAGAAAGGTTATGCAATCGGTCGAAATTTCGACTTTTTAACCGAGACCCGCAGGGCCAAATCTCTTATACCATTCGACTCAGTTCGTCGAGATCGTAAAATGTCTGTATGTGTATGTATGTATGGATGTATGTGTGTGGCAAACAATCTCACCGATTTTTCTCCGATGTGGCTGGGCCGATTTGTACAAATTTAGTCTCAAATGAAAGGTGCAGCCTTCCCATCGGTCGTTATTGATTTTTTTATTGATCCGACTTTCGGTTCTGGAGTTACGTGTTGAAGAGTACAATCACACAGCAAATTTCCATAGAAACTGATACCACCATGATGTCCAAATGATGCAATATATATTAAAATATGTGCAACATTACTTGGCTTTGCATGATCATTAATGACCCACCGAAGGCACTTCGACCACATTGGCCAGCTATGGCGGTTCTTGATGCCCCGGGGGAACTTACCAAGTTCCTAAGATAATGTCATACATATTTCTCAGCGAATTCTTTACCGATTTTTACAAACTTGATTTCAAATGAAAGGTACAGCATTCCCATTGATGCCCCGGGGGAACTTACCAAGTTCCTAAGATAATGTCATACCTATTTCTCAGCGAATTCTTTACCGATTTTTACAAACTTGATTTCAAATGAAAGGTACAGCATTCCCATTGGCTGCTGTTGAATTTCTGATTGATCCGACTTCCGGTTCCGGAATTACAGGATGATGAGTACGAACGCGCAGCAAATCTCGATTTAAGCGTATAAGGCGATGGATGTAAAAAGGTTAATTTTTCCAAAAGGTGAGCACTCCGAAGATCACGTCGACTGTCGATTGGTTCTGAGCTCCATTTCGTTTGAACACGACCAATAAATGTTTCTGGGCTGCTATTAATTTCTTCTGATGCATAACCGGAGTACATGAATATTTTCTGCATCAGATTCATCGTCGGAAGCAATATCATTCACATCTTCTTCCTCGCTTTGCAAATCAGTTTCAGAATCGTCTGCTGTTGAATTTGCTCGAATTTCTTCCATTATTTCAGATTCTTTGAGACGATTGAAAACATATGGCATATCGTCTTATAGCCATTTCAATTTTTTGTTGCTTTTAGATCCTACAATTTGAATAATTACGACAACTATAACACAAAGAATAGTCAACAAAAATAGACAATAACGACAGAGTTAGGTTACGTTGTATCCAAATAATTGTCAAGTAGACCACAGTGGGTGAAATAAAAGTATTTACCCAAAAAATATGACACACGTCATTATGGCATGCTATTTTTACATTTCTTATAAAAGAAATGTATAGAATTCGCTCAAACTTTCAAGATTTTTTTCTTATAAGAAAAGGTAAAAAGATAAAATCAATCAAAACATGAAAAAAATTCCTGCTAATATGAAAATGAACTCATCAAAATGTTTTTTTCAGATAAATATTAATGTATAAAACCTGTGGTATTCCTAGTAAATATTGCATGCATACCGGGCCTGCCAGGCCCGGCTTGCCTTTTTGTGCATGTAAAAAATTCAAACATAGCTGCGCATCACTCCATAGATGAAAATTTCACGATTTTTTATTTTTGTTATAGATTTCAAAGCTACTTATCAAAATTTCCATGCCCAAGCTTATACTGCATACACATTTTTTTGTAACTAAAAAATTGTAACGTGCCGGGCCTCTGAGACCCGGTTGCCTTTTTGAGGGTTAATCCTGACGCATGGCCACAAGGCATATTGTTCAGGGAATTTGAGGATAGCCGTACCCAGAAGATTTGGTGCCCCGACTGATTTTCCCCCGCCTTCAGAATTCGCATGTGCTCCGCTAATCCAACCCGGTCCATCAACCGTACAGAGGACTCCGCAACGATTGGCAATGCCACTATACCAAGCTACACCGCCATTGTCGATGCTGATCGCATACTGGGACGCAACGCAGTTGGTACTATGGAAGCCCTCGAGTCGACCCCTTGCTGCCTGCGTTCAGCAGTCGTTCCGGTCCTGTATGTGTAGATGAAGAAGGGGTCTTCCAAGCTTCCTATCGCGACAAGAATTATACAAATTGTAACGTTACACCGGTTGAACCGATTCACGCTTCTAGTTCATCGCCCGAATTTTGCCGTAAGCTACCACCGTCCCATTCCTGCTCTCTGCATCGCACCATCGAGGTTCAAAGCACACTGGGACGCACCGCAGTTGGCATTATGGAAGCCCTCGATCCCCCCACCGCAGTCGAGCAATTGCAGCCAGCGATCATCAGTCGTCCCGGTCATGTGTTTGGGATGAGTGAAAGGGTCTTCCAACCCGCCCCAAATGGAAAGTACACATATGATCCGAACATTTCAAGCGCTGATGTATTCTTCGCTTCCAGTAATCTTGTGACCAGATGTCAATCATCTCTCTCGCCGACGCCGATCGTCGCATTATGGGGTGCGACGCAGTTGATTCGCTCTCTGCTGAACCTGATCCGTCATCCGATAACATCGAGATTTACTACCAGAATGTTGGTGGCTTAAATTTATTAACGGACAGCTATTTGCTCGCGACCATAGGCTGCTGTTATGACGTCATCGCCTTAACCGAAACGGAGCTCGACAACCGTACTCTATCTCGCCAGGTGTTTGGTTCAACATTCGATGTTTTCCGCTGTGACCGCAATGCCCTCAACAGCCTCAAGACAACAGGTGGTGGTGTACTCATCGCAGTTCGTTGAAATTTCAAGTTTTGTTTCCTAACTGACTGAAAATAAGATTATAATGGCACACAAAATAGATGTTTGACCACGGAGGTCCGCACTAACCCAGGGTGATTTCTAAGAGGTCCGTGGTATGAGAAAGGTTGAGAATCGATGGTTTAGAGTTTATAAAACTTTGCGTTTGTAGGTAAAGAATTCTTGTTAGGATACGTAGGGAAAAATATGTTCAGATTTGTCACTGGTTTATATTTTTAGTGTTGTTCTACTAGATAATTAGGTAATAAAGGTCGGTTAACTAAAGAGAAAGTAGTCGTAGTCAAAGATTCTATGTGATATAATTACTGTAATACTGCTTTAGTTGAAAAGCTCCCAGAGCACGTTAAGGTACAGTATCCTGCCGATGGATTCAGCTTTGTCGCCTCTTTACGCTTATAAACGTAACACTAGCCATGTGTCGTCTTGTATACTAAGAATCATTACGTACTGAACACCCTCTTTCAAATGACACCCATATTCTCACTATTCTGTAGTGACTGGAAGTCGCCATCTTGAATTTCCAATTGGCGGTAATAATGAATTTTCGATGTCTACTGACCACCCTCTTTCAAATTACAATCATATTGCTGATGGTTTTCTTTGATTATTTATCACAAATTTCTGAAACTGTTCTGATGATAAAAGTGGTTTATCTATATAACCTACTTAAACAGGTTTTGCTCTTAATAAAACCTGACCAGTTTTTGTTCGCAGTGAATTTTTAACCCACTCTTGCACTCAGCCTCAGCCCTTGCAGTTACTCGTTCACTTGCTGCTTATTTTTGGTACTTGTTTCTTCACCAGTCGTTTCCTTTACTTATACCGTTGATACTTGTTGTTAATTTTTTTCGGTAGTTCTTCTATTTGATTTTTGTTTTTTATTGATGCGTAACTTCTCTATTTATTTCTTTAAAGTCTGCATTTTCTTTTTTGTTTGTTGTTTGTTGTTTGTTTCCTTTTTTTCTATTTTTCTCCAATTCGTATTTTATTGTTTCATGGGATAGCGACGGTGGTTCAGTGTTAAGCGTGAACACCACTCATTCCAGTTGGCCTAGGTTCAATTCCAGCCGAGATCGTTGAGATTTTTCTTAAGTAAAAAAATCTGCGGTTACGTCTTCCTTCGGAATGGAAGTAAAGCCGTTGGTCCTCGGTCCCATGAATTGATGGATCGATATCTAGCCCAGATAGTGGAATCACTTCTCTGGCGTCGGTAAAGAAGAAGTAGAACCCAATTTCTATACTTATTAACAAATATCTGCTCAGTTTTTAATTGTTTCTATGTTAAGAATAAGAAACAAGCTTTAATTATTTATTTATGTGCCACACCTTCCATAGTTACTTGTTCCCTCTTTATTTATTGTGATGGATATTTGATTGGATGTTACTCGTTTATAAACACTTATTTTCACTTGCTTTTAACCTATTTTGTGTGATTTGTTCTTTTCTCACTTATTTAATTTATTTCTTAGTTAATTAGTTCTTTGTTCTTTATTTATTTGTTAACAATTTTTGCATTTTTACACTTTTGATGCCTTTTTCGATGCTAATTTGTAAATCGATTCTTTTTGTCGATTTTCTTTGGTCTCTGTCATTTTCATTTTCTTCGACATTTGTTTCTATGCATTTTGTACACTGCCGTTATAAGCTTAATTGCCCCATGTTCTATGGGATTCCCTATATACATGGGACAATTATGCGTAGAACGGCAGTACAGTTCATACTTGTTTTTTATTCGTTAGTATTGATTCCATTGATATTATGTTCTCGCTTCTTTTTCGTTGCTACTTACTTTTCATATGTTTTGCTTTTGCTTCGTTGTTACTTCTTCAATTACAAAATTTTTCGACGCCAAATTTTTTGATTGTTACTTTTTAATGTCGGCTATTTTTTATTTATTTTTTAGTCATTGATTTCTTTGTAATTTTTTTGTTATTTGCGTTTTTGATGCCTGTTGTTTGTAACCTGTTTACTTTTACTTGCTTTTAATATCTGATCTATTGATTCTTGCTTTGTTGTAACTTGTATTTATAATACTAATTTATTTGTTACTTCTGTTGGTGTTATGTGAATCAATATCATTTGTATTTTTGTGTCCGATTTTTGTTACTTATCTTCACGTTTCGTGTTCATTCAATTTTCTTTTCACGTGTTTCATTATTGTTGGTTTCTGTTTTACCCCTTTTGTAATCTGTTTTATTCGCATTTTGTTACCTTTTCATTCTTGTTTGTTTGAATGCTACTTGTTTATTGCTGCTTTTTAAAACGTGCTTTTGTCTAAATTGTTTTAATTTTTTTCTCCGTTACTTGATTTTTTTCTCGTTTCGTTGTAACCATTTCTGTGTTTCTGCTTTTAGTTACTCGCTTCTTTATAATATGGTGCTTGATTACTTGTATCTTTTCTGCGTGTTTCTATGTTGATTTTTTCTTTATTATCTTATTTCTACACTAGACATATTGTTACCTGTTTCTGTTAATTGGTTTTGTTTTAATGTTTTTTTTTATTTTCTTTGTTTGAAACAAATAATCTCCAATAACGTAATTTCTGATTTCTTTGTCTCATGTACCATTGTTAGTTGTTTCATTGAAGCTGGTTCCAATTTCTACATCTTTCTTTGTTGATTTTTTGCCGTTCTCTTTTTATCTGTTTATTTATTACTTTTCTTTTTTCCTTATAATTTTCATTTTTAATTTTTTCGTTGCTGTTTATCGTTAATATTCGATTCGTCGTTTCTTTGTTTTTCGTTCAATGGTGATTTGCTTTTATGGAATAATTTTTCAGCTTTCCAGTTTTCAGTGGTTTAAAACAACGCTTTTAAATCTCAATTTCAACATTTTGACGTTTTCGTTTGTGCTTTCTTCAGATGAGACTATATTTCAGAGAGATTGACTCGTTTCTTTGTTGTGTACTCTCATAATTTATAGTATTTATTCGTATAATCCGTTTGCTTTTTGCCTTGATTCATTTTTCGTATTTTTTGTGTTACCTGTTGCTTTTCTGTAGGTCTTTTTTCTGTTTGCGGTCTATTAATTGCTCTCTGTTACTTTGTTCCTCCATTTTTCGATCTTTATTTGGTTGTTTCTTGTTTCTCTTTTCAGTTTCTTATTTCGTTGTAGTCTTCTAATTTGCTGTTTTCGTAGTTTCTTTGTTTGCATTATTTCAATGGATTCTCTTTTTATTTCATTTTTCTTTGTGACTTGTTGCATCTTTATTTATTTATTATCTTTATTTTTTTGACGGTTCATTTTTTGAGACTTGTGTTACATTTACTTTTTTCATCGTTGCATGTTTGTTGTTTTTCCTTTGTTATTTGTTATTTGTTCCTAGATTCTTGGTTCCCGTTCTGTTGTCGCTTGTTTCTTAGTATCTTAATTCTTCGATATTTGTACTTCGTTTCAGATCACTAGTAATATTTTGAAATATCAATCCTCTAGCCAACCAAAATAAAGAATTTTGACGAGTGCTGCCCTCTTGAATAGATAAACACGATTTAGCATCCATCGCTGTAATTACTAACACACACAAAGCCACAACCATTTACCCAGCATCCGCGACGAGTGAGTAGAAAGCTGAGAAATATTGTTTCACGAAAATCATAAACCATATAAAACATTTTACAATAAATTCTCTTCCTTCTTCATCCCTCCCGGTACTGAACCCTGTCCTCGGTGAATTTTTCCGAATGAAACAGCATCCTTTCGGAGTGATATCAGGAAGATCCGGAGCAAGAAATTAGTTTCCCCCTTGATGTACAGGAGAAACAAATAAATAAAGCACATTACGGCGTCAGAAGGACCATTATCTGCCGGAAAAGGGGTGACACACGCAGCATCGTATAAATAGAAGCGCTTCTTGTTTGCATTGCCCTCGATGCTGATGGTGGTGACTTGAACGGGTCTTCCCTCTTTTTTGTCAATCATTCAAATTTATCTTCCCCCGGGCACACACACCGCGAGTACTTAGACCTGCCAAGATTATGCATTATTAATCTTAAATTATGTTTATTGCCGTTAATCGAGGAAGCTTTCAGAGATACGTAAGGGGAAGTTGTCCTCGAATTTTGGCATACCTTTAGCGTTACAACCTGCTTGTGGAGTTTTAGTAAATAACATTTAAACAAATCTGAATGAAATTTTCTAGAGGAACTTTACCGATAAATTACTGATACTACAATAGCTTGAGGCTAATGATGAAGTATTTCTTAGCTTTGCTAGATTAAGTTTTTTTTGTGTATTGAGGCCTACATCAAATGTCAATTTGAATGAAAAATCTCATTATTTTGAATCCAAGAAAGGAAAAAAAGTTTTTATCAAATTCTCACGATTTAGTCGTGCGAACATTTTGGCATTAAAAATGTAACGATCGCAAAAAAATATATTTAAATTTCCCCAAGTAAAAAATATACCTCATGCAAAAATAGATCGAACGAATTACCTTTTAATAATTCATACATGTTTATGTTGCCAATTTACCTATATTAGAACAGTAATCATCAACAAATTGAAGCGCTCATTTAACACAACATCACACAAATTACCCTTATCATCGGTTGGCACTGACGTGCCAGGACACGCCGTCCGGTCCAACCAACCAACCAACCTAGCATCACCAGAGGGCCGAGCGACAGGGAGCAAGAGACTGGAGGAAATTTTCCAAATAAACATAAACGACACATTAAAATTTATGTCGCTACGCATAGTTACAGAAATGAGCGCACGGCGCGGGGTCTTTCGCTCACTCTGTCCTACTTCTTCGGCCGCTGGCAATAATTCAAACTTAACTGCTTTTGATACGGTTGGTAAATTAAAAATTTTTTTTGAATAGACTGCGAATACAAGATCTAGGCACAGCTTTGGGAGAAAGGAACGATGAAACGGTCCGCCGAGAAGCCCGGCTGACGGGTCGGTGAGCCCTTAGCTGCGTTTGATGAATGTCCTTTTTTCGACGGGAAGTTTGTAATAATTTCAACTGTCTTGCTGTTGACTTCTTTTTGCCGGCGTTGCTATTCTTCTGTAAATTATGTCAGCCTATTGTTTCAAATGCTGTTCCGTTACAAACGAGCCTAACTTTCTCCAAGAAAAGTGAACCGAAACGAGCGAACGGTCGTACAAGGAGTTCACAATTGAAGAAAATCCCGTGAGTTGCTGGCGGAAGATGGATGAAGTCAGTATTATTACACCGAAGGATAAGCATATTTCAGGGAGCTGCTTTCGCAGGCATGTAGTGTGTGGTGTGGAAGTGTTGTATTGTTCCGGAGAGAACAAACTGTTTGCTTTTAATTGCACTATGTTAACACGTTTGCTGGTGCTGCTGCTGCTGGAGGTTGTGTATGTCACGTCAGGCACAGTATGGAACTTTCTTTTGAAGAAAGTGCGCTGCGAGACGAGCACCGAAACTGAAAGTTGTGGGAGTTATTGTTCTGCGGATGCAATACATTTAGCACTTAATAATTTGTAAGCGTTGTGGGACTCGCGTACCATATTTGTATGTTACCAAGATTCTACGTTATACGTCTCAGTTGATTTAATAAAATACGAAAAGCTGCAGTACAATAAATTCAAAGATTTAGTTATCTAGAACTGGGAGAGTTTAACTTGTTGCGCAAAAAGATGTGGCAGGATTTCGGAATTTAATTTCTGATATGAATACAATTTGTTTTCATCTACTAAAATTTATGTTAAGGAAAGACTTTTTTCATTCTTTTATTGCGATTTATATGATAACTGAGTTGACATATGATCTTACCATTTTTAGTACGTTAGTTTAATTTCGACATCTCTGAATTTTGGAATTTTTCATAAAAAAGACCGTTTGATTAAGCAAACTTTTCGTGGTTTGCTGCCAAAAAATCAAAATTGTAGAGAAATCTGAACAAATTAAAAGAAAAAGTAAATTGATATGTCAACTCAGTCATCAAAAAATGGTAATTGAAAAAAATGGTAGGAAAAACACCTTTTTGATCATCCCCAAAACCACAATAAGAAACACAAGAATTTGAAATATACAGATCGGAAAACTAGAAGTGGCAGGGTTATTAGGAATAGGCTTAAAATCATGCGGGCAATTTTTTGTCTTCTGTTGGCAGGAGTCGAGTTTAGGCAGCAAAATTACGAATCACTCATGTTTACCAACATGTCTCCAGGTAAAGACAGACTTGTCCTTCTTTAATGTGAGAACCAACACTCTCACTTGAGTACTATGGCTCTAAATTTTCTTAACTTATCCTACTCAGTAATGTCTTGCTAATTGAATGTCATTAAAAAGTAAATATGAAAATGTGATTACATATTAGTCAAAATAAAAAAAGGAAAAAAAACCAGAATTTCATCTTATCCCAATAAAACTTTAAATAAATTTTAAGTTATAATTTATGTAATTGTTGAAAATTCAATTATTAATTTCAAATAAATTCTAACAAGATTTGAAAAATTATGAATTCAGATTTGGTGAGGCAATTTGTAAAACGCTGTTCGTTTCATGGATATAAAAAATTCTTAAGAGTCAGCTTATCAAAAGTGTGATTTTGATTAATCTGTCAGCGTTTGTTTCTGCATATGTGGGTTGAATTTCGCTCAAATATCAGCTTGCTGCTTTAACGACAAGTTTGCTAAAGTCGGTCGTAAGAGGTGACTTTCGATTCTGTGTGAAACTTCAGTAAGATTGGAAGTGAAAGAAGGTGTTGAAACTGAATCGGTAAAAGTAAGCAAAAATAGACAACTTTAACAAAAATTATTCGGTTCTAAAAGTTGTGATTATACATTTTTTAAAGAATCGTAGCTTTTTAAAAAAGAATCGAGGGCCACTTACTCTTTTTCAAGAGTCGATTCACTTGCCCATCTCTACTGCCAATCATTGGCCTAGCTTGAAAACTTGTGTGTAAAGCCAAAACTTTCTTGTCGGATGTGAGTTCGAAAATGTCAAGCGAGAGCGCTGACTGGATATGGCAAATTCAATTTTCACAAGGCTACTATTCAGCGTGCTGAGTATTATTTGTTCAATTTTTGTGAATCCGATTACAGAACTTCATATTAATTGATATATAAATACCCAGCAGTAATGTATCCGGATTTTTGGATCTATGTACATAGAAAACTCAACGATCTGTTTTTGTTGCTCGTCCAATATGGTAGAACGCTATAGGCTCTATCAGCGGGTTTCATTACTTCTTCGGGAGTAAAAAAAATCCAGATTGTTTTATGTTGTGATTGTAGCAGGCCTGTACGCATAAAATTCACAAGGGAAGGGTTTTGATTTTTTTACGTTTCAAACAATACAAAGAAACTCTCAAGCTTTGAAGATTGTTTCCGACGCTTAGAGGTCCGAGTCTTGTGTGCCATCAACAAATTGGGTAAATGTCTGTTATCGAGAGACAATCTTCAACAGACACCGCTGCCTGCTGGCTCATGGTAGCGTTGGATTGGTTTGTAATAGTCAAGCCTACCGTCTAAAATCAAACCTCTTGTTTCTCGCAATCTTCACCCATTCGAGGAATCATTAGATACTGTTTCAGTAGGGATTATGCTATTGCTTTTCATAACTAAGCTGGCCAACTTTGGCGAAAAAATCCGTACACCATTCGACAACGAAGCGTAATCGGTCACCACGCTTAGGAACACGATTCACATAGTGTACGATTTTTTTCGTCAGAGTTGGTCTGCTTAACCATAACCATAATGTTTTATATCTCCTTACAACCACCTTCGCAGGGTTTTTTATCCTTCATGACCGTTCCTATTTCTCTGCTAGCTGCGGTTGGGAGTTCCTCGGCGGCGGTATTTCTCCCGATACCGATGCCAATTTTTGCGATCCATTTAGCTGTCAGTTACTTTAACGGAGAGATCATCGGCGCTGAAATTTCTCCCGATTCTCTCCGACTTCGCGTTTCCCTCCTTAGCTCCCGTTGTTAGCCCGCCTACCGACTTTTGTTGTATAACTGGCCCACTCACAACTGTTTCTGATATCGAAACTTGTCGACACATGAACCGATCCAGAGAAGCTAACCCTTACGGTATCCCTGGGCTATGATGACGTCCCAGGAATAACACACGATTATCGCAATGATTAAAGTGATAGAAAGCTAAAGCGAGATCACACATAACTGGTGTTCGCTACCCAACACATTTGATCTATTTAATTTCCCAGCAAGACGTATCTATTATCGTCTGGTGTCACATTTCGTATAAAAAATGTATAGAATTCGTTCAAACTTTCAGGATTTTTTCTGAGACTCCGAGGGCCGAGTCTTATATACCAATCGACTCAACTCGATAGTTTGGGAAAATGCCTGTGTGTTTTTATAGAAAGGTTTAAAAAACTTCAAAAGCCTGGTTTGTAGGGTATTGGCATTTTTGGGACTCACGATCGTGCCTAACCACTAAATAAACTCCTTACTCTTTTTACGCCCTTCTCCTCTGCGGAACTACGTCAAGGTATTACTTCGTGGCTAGACCTTTGAGGTTTGATTTAACTCTCGACTCTTCTCTTGCATCTTGCCTTCATCTATTACGTCGCCGTTAGGTCTCGTCCCCGTGAGCCGTTCAGGTGCTGATTCCTTGAGCCTTTGAACTCCTGTTTTTGTGCGTCATTCAGCTTCCGGTCTTATCACGATCTTGGATAGTCCCCGACGATGAACTCACCCTACTCTAACCGATAGTTCCTTGAGCCATTTAGTTCCCAGCTTTATCGAGATCAACTCGGATAAAACTCCGACTGTGAGTTCCCCGGTAATGGAATTTCTTTCAGTGCCAGCGTTTGTTTCGTGAACTTATTTTCGTCGCGATTCTGTTGGGTAGTCTACAGCGGCGGATCTACCATACCGTGAATTCTCCGACGGTATCTACTCGATCTAGCCCCCGGCGGTGGATCTAGCCTACTCCATGGGCCAGCCAGTAGGTGCTGAGGTACATCCAGCGATTCCGGGTGGAGCGTAGCTTTCGGTTCACTGGCGCTCCAACGACCCACTGCGGTCTACTTGGTCTAATCCCCGGCAGTGGATCTAAACTACTCACGAGCTACCCGGTAGGGTGTCGAGGTCGGTCCGGCGATTCCGGTGAAACCTGACGTCCGGTTAACTAGCACCCCGATGGCCCGAACCCGGTGCTACTTCGCGTACTACTCTGCTGGTTCCCGTTGGTGGTCCTAGTCTACACCGACGGAGAATTTCCCGGCGGCGGAGTTTCTCTCTAATCCAGATTTGTGGTTTCACGACAACTTTCTAGCCAATGGCGCTACTTTATTGGTCTCTTCACAACTTCCTCTCCAGCTCAGAGAGTATACTCGTAACCACTCTGTCAACAGCTTCCCAGGTATGCTCGTCGAGGCACATCTTCAACGATATTATCCACTGTCATACCAATCGTACCCCTACGAACCTAGGGCATTCGAAGACCACGTGTTCCGGTGTCTCTTGCACGTTCACACACTCCGGGCATAG
Source organism: Topomyia yanbarensis (assembly GCF_030247195.1). Taxonomy (NCBI): domain Eukaryota; kingdom Metazoa; phylum Arthropoda; class Insecta; order Diptera; family Culicidae; genus Topomyia; species Topomyia yanbarensis. The sequence continues at coordinate 74,409,845 of NC_080671.1, forward strand.
GAGTGACGAAGCACATTTGTGATGAGTCGGTGGGTCTACCTTCCCTTCTCCGCGTTGTCCTACTCCTACTGCTATTTAGCAAACGATTCCGCTCGGGCCAGTCTCCTTGCTGTACGTGCATTTCTTCGCTGGTAGTATTCCACGTCCTCAGCCAGAGTGATGCAGATGGGGATCATCCTGGCGATAGCGCATACTGCCTCCGTCGATATTGTTCTGAAAGCGAACAGCCATTAGGCAAAACGTGCTTGTCAACTTCGTCTGGTTCCGCTTAGAGTTTAGCGCAGTAGCCCAGGCAGGTACGCCATACCTCGGTATTGAGGATGAGACACCCGTCAGGAGACGTCTCGTGCTGCTCCGTTATACGGCATGATCCTTGCCAATGCGTTAGTTGTTCTCGCAGCCTGCTCACATACATAGTCGACATGGCTGTTGTAATTTAACCTATCGTCGGCCATCACATACAGGTGCTTCAGCGAACGCATCGATGGGATAGAATGGCCCCCGACGCTGTTCACGGCACGCTGGATTTCTTTACGTTTCCTGACAAGCAGTATCTCGGTCTTGTGGTGAGTCAGCTGAAACTTGACGTCAGACATCCAGGTTTACACGATGTCTATTGTCTCTACCGTCAACATCTCTACCTCCTCAAGGGTCTCGCCAGTTATCGTCAAGACAACATCATCTGCAAAACCGACGATCTCAACTCCTCTGGGCAGTTCCAGTGTTAACACTCTGTTGTACATCATATTCCAGAGCATTGGACCGAGTATGGAGCCCTGCGATACTCCCGTTGTGACCTAATCGACCTCGTCCCCATGTTCGTCTCGTAGACCAGTACTCGATTCTGTAAGTAACTTTTCATAACCTTGGGCAGATAGTCCGGAACCCGATTAATACTATCAGTTTTTTGAGAATGAAGGAGATATCGTTCACGTATAAAATATACAATAAAGGGCCTAAATGAGAGCCTTGTGGGTCTCCTGAGGTGACTTCAATTGGATTAGATTGCTTTTCTTTAAATTTAATTATTTGAACCAAGTTCAATTCCGATCTTTTTCAATTTATAAAATAACATTGGGATGTCAATGCTATCGAATGCTTTACTAAAGTCTGTATAAAGTGCCTCCACGTAGTTTCCATTGTCCATTGCAATCAGTGAATAGTTAATAAAATCTTGTAAGTTTGTTGAGGTCGAACGACCTGTGAAGAAGCCATGTTGAAGGTTAGTAATTCTGTTTTTTATTTGGAGAAATATTTTTCGTTAATGATTTATTCGCAAAGTTTCGGAATGCTGGAGATTATGGCTATCCCACGATAACTACGTACGTCAGATTTTTTGCCAGAAAAATATCTAACAAATTTCTATAGTTACCGTAGTACGTCGCTGTTGCACTATCTTCTGACAAACGCCATTTTGGGATAAACTGCGTTAGATATGCCAGCTTACTAAATTTAAAAATCTCTACAAAGTGGCGTTTTCAATCAACAGATGTCTCTGATGACATACATAATTCCAAAGCAGATCTACCACAATAATTAGCTAGGTTATTGTCTTGGGAGCCAAACTTTATCCACCATAGTTTTCTCCGTGCTTGGTTGACTTGCTAGTGTTGAACAAGTTTCTTTTCGAGATTTCCCCCAATTTTGGAAAGTATGCCAAAATGTAATGCTGAGAATATTTGTTGCCATTTTAGTCAGTTGACTAAAGGATGCAGTTAGAGATATTTTTAAAGATTAGATATAAACGGGCAAATATTGTCAGAACATCATGAACTAGATCGGCCACTGGTCTCCTTGGATCCGCTGGGAACTCTTTTGGGACCAGATTTACATCAGGTAGCTGTTAGTATATCAACCGAATGAGAAGATATAACTAAATTTGGATATCTATCGTATTTGAAAATATGTATATGAAAAGCATATAGGGGTATCGAGGATAACCAGCATATCTTGGGCTGAAACGAGGCCGAATGAATTCGTTTAACGGAGATATGGCACTACGGCACTGGGCGCACGACCAGACAACATGTTTAATGTCACCATAACCGTCACCATACGCGCAGGGACCGCTCTCTCCGACTCCACTACACCATTGATGATCATCCTACATATAATGACTGGACATAGCCCGAGATATCACCCGAATTAAGTTACGACCTTCATCTATCCCCTTGAACCAAGGCTTGTTGATCCAGCAAAGTAACTAGAAAATGCGCTTGGATCGTTATCGTAATTTTTGCTTTTGCAAATGAAAGAGGCCAAACACATTCGTGAATATGATTTGTATATAATATGCACCATGCACCACTCGATTCGTCATCTTCCGTAGCCCAGGTTTTGAAACATACTTCCTTTATATACACGTACAATGCACCGGCTCTACCTATCCCTTCGACGCCTTCCTGTTTTATCTCCGTTATTGAATATTGCTGTACCTACACACTTAGAAAAAATGAAAATTACATTTGACGTAAACAACATTGCGACCAGGGTTGTTAATCGATAATTAATCGTCATCGTCGATAACGTTAACCACCCGTCAACGTCATCGGAAACTCCGTTAACGATAATGTATCGTCGGATTCATCGTCATCGTCGATAATTCATCGGTGGTTATCGCGATACATTTTGCGTTACTTTCCCGTTTATTGGAGTTGAAGTTGATGCGGTAAACTTTCAAATGTTTAGAAAAAAATAACTTTTGAAGGACATGTTGTAGGCAGTTGAAAATCAATAGTTTTGGATATTTTATATGCACAGGGGGGGGGGGGGGTCCGACGATGTGTCTAAATGGAATTTTTTGTCAACTTTTCGCAAGAGTTTTATATTGAAGGGAAAGTTATTGGCAGTTGACAATCAATAGTTTTGCACATTTTCAATACACAGGGGGTTCGACGATGTGTCAAAATGATTTTTTTTAACTTTTGGGGAAAGTTTATTATATTGAAGAAGTTATTGGTAAGTGAAAATCAATAGCTTTGGGCATTTTCAATATACCGTCGCACAGTGGGGCGAAAGTGAAAAAAGACGGTCAAAAGTCTTTCCTGAGTTTCACAGATGTTTTCATGCTTTGATGTCTTCAGGACAGTTTCCTAGGACTACATCCTAAATCTTTTAGGATGTAATTTAATTTTTCTTAAGGTGCAACTGTCATTTAAAAAAAAAGGTTTTTTAGTTCGACGACAAAAAATTTTTTTGCGCGGAATCTTATAGAGTAATTTATTTTGAACAACTTTGATGAACATATCCGCCATCTATATATTTTTCCTTAAGAGATATGTACGTTGCACCTTAAAATCAGTTTTTTATCTTTCTCTTCTACAACTTAATTTTTTCCACATTGGTATGTCCTAGAATGTTTTAGATATCGTCAAGACACATAACTTTTCTGAAGACTCCAATGATGAATGACATGTGTTTCGGGATATAAATCGATTTTTCTCTAAAAAATGGTCATTTTCATTACAAAATTTCTCAAAATTGTGAAACATTGTGAACCAAAACTCGGCATGATTAGATTCACCATATTATGTAGTATATGTAGTCGAAATATAGCAATCCGAACTTTTCGGGTTTTTTACTTTTTATGCATTATTATACTGCATAATGTGTGGATATTTCACAGTATCCTTAGATTGCCCATTAGTAAATCAACACGTCATAATACAGAATACTAAACTTAATGTAAAATATATCTTCTATTATCAACAATCATCATGTAAAAATAGTGAAAGTGTATAAAGCACTAATTATACATTAGAAGTATTTTGTATTGAATGATTAAAACTAAAACTAAAGTCTTGTAAAGATTATGAAATTTTGGCATTATCCCTCTCATTCTTCGTAAGAGTCAGCAGTCCAGTAACTCACGAATCCACAAAACTCAAGCTCTGAGAGTGATTTAAAATGATATTTGCTTTGACGTGTATTTTCTTTTATTTTCAATAATTCACAATAAAATATTCATAACACTAATGCTATTAATTATTGGATTGCTTTTAGCATGTAATATACCCGCGTAAAAAGCAATTTGAGTGTCCTTCGAATGTATAATTATTGCTTCATTTACTTTCATTGATTTTACATGTTAATTGTTGATAATAGAAGAAATCACACGTGTTTTTAGGAAGGCCCAATAAGCATACTGTCAAAATTCACTTTGAGAGGAAACTCTGGTCAAACCATTAATTGCCTATTAAAATGTACTCCAACAGAAAAAGCGAAAACATTTCTCTTTCATAAAATGTTAACATCCATTCTAGGCAGTTACGGTTTTTTCCGGAATTTTCTCTCAAAGTGAATTTTAACAGCATGCTTATTGGCCCTTCTCAAAAAACACGCAAGATATATTTTGCAATGAGTTTAGTATTCTGTATTATGACGTGTTGATTTACTAATGGGCATTCTGTAGATACTGCGAAATATCCATACATTATGCAGTAAAGAATGCATGAAAAGCAAAAAACCCGAAAAGTCCGGATTGCTATACTTCGCTTACATATACTACATAACATGGTGAATTTAATCATTCTGAGTTTTGGTTCACAATGTTTCACAATTTTGAGAAATTTTGTAATGAAAATGACCATTTTTAGAGAAAAAAAACGATTTTAATCCCGAAACACATGTCATACATCATTGGAGTCTTCAGAAAAGTAATGTGTCTTGACGATATCTAAAACTTTCTAGAACATACCAATGTAGAAAAAATTAAGTTGTAGAAGAGAAAGATAAAAACTGATTTTAAGGTGCAACGTACATATTTCTTAAGGAAAAATATATAGATGGCGGATATCTTCATCAAAGTTGTTCAAAATAAATTAATTTATAAGATTCCGCGCAAAAAAAATTGTCACCGAGCTAAAAAAAATTTGTTTTTAAATTACAGTTGCACCTTAAGAAAAATTAAGGTGCTTATCTTAAAAGATGTAGGATGTAGTCCTAGGAAACTTTCCTGAAGACATCATAGCATGAAAACATCTGTGAAACTCAGAAAAGACTTTTGACCGTCTTTTTTCACTATCGCCCCACTGTGCGTCGGTGCGTCAAAATAGAATTTTTTCAACTTTTCGCGAACTTTTTATATTGAAGGGCAAGTTGTTGGCAGTTGAAAATCGATAGTTTTGGACATTTTCACTTCACAGGAGGATCCCCCAGTGCACAGTGTTTCCAAAGTGGCAAAGAGGTGAAAGAAATTCATTGAACCACGAAAAACAATTTTATCTATAGTGACTTCAGCAAAGTTTATTTGTATTTTTTTGCATTTAAAAAGTTTTAGTTCGGTGATTAATCCCTCTAAAGCTGTGAAGCAAGTTTTTGTTTGGTCATTTATGAAAATAAAAAAAACTTTATTTGGCAAAGTTGTTGAGAATATCTTAAGTATTAACTTCGCTGAAGAGACTATGTGACTTTAAAAAAAAACTTTTCCTGGTAATTTTGTAAAATTTCAAAATGTCGCAAGATTTTGTTCAGCATAAGAAAATACAGAATTTTTATAATGTAAGTTTATTTGTATCTCTTACGACTTAGAAGTTATCGAATGTTTTAGTGTCCAAAAAGCAATATTTTGGTATGGAAGCCGCAATTTTCCGTAGACGACGACCAATACGAATCTGTAAAACAAATACTATCAAAATCGTTTGGTGGGCTCTAGCCTACTTTCAAGTCAAATTCGAGTAAATTCATTCTTTAGCATATTTTTCTTATCTTAGAGATGCAAAATATACAAAAATAATAATACTGTACTGTAAGCCCTCCTTAAGGGAAATTTTTACTAAATAATCAGAACGGGTTATGAGGTTTTGTCGAGGAACTAAAGAAGAATATTTTAACCGCTGCGGTTTATTAAAAGAAAAAAATATGTTAGTCCAGGTGTTCGCGTTTTGACTTCGTCTCTTCAAAACCAGAAAAAATATGTGCCGATTTTGTCAATGTCATCGTTTTATCAGCCTAAAATTCGCCTAGGGGCTGAAAAAAACGGGTCTTCACTTTATTCAAAAAACGACTAAAACTCTATTATGAGGCCGTTCATAAATTACACTACATATTTAAGGGTAAAAGAAGAAAGCATGAAGCATCTTGTAACATAGCGGAGAGAAGAAACGGAGGAGGGGGCTAAAAGCTTCCCAACTAGAAAAGGAAATCAAACATTGGAAATATGCACGTCCTTTTTAAAATCCAAAATCTTCTAGTTTAAATTAAATTGTGAATGGCCTAATATTAGTGGTTTAGTAGTTTCTTCAAAATATGTTTTTTCGCGCTAAAAATAATTACACAACAATTACACAATAGCTCAAAATGTGTTTTCTTCACGGTCAAAATAATTTTGATCACCTTTTGCCGCTTGGAAACACTGTGCACCTGGGACTCTTCTGTGCACCAACTTACTCGAAAAGTTGAAAAAATTCTAGTTTGACACATCGACCTTCTGCGTATTGAAATGTCCAAAATTATTGATTTTCAACTGCCAACAACTTTCCCTTCAATATAATACACTTTCCCGAAAAGTTGAAAAAAATCATTTTGACGCATCGTCGGACTCCGCTGTGCATAGAAAATGTCCAAAACTATTGATTTTCAACTGCCAACAACAAGTCCTTCAATAGGTATTTATTTCTAAAAAATTGAAAGTTAACCGCATCAACTTCAACTCCAATAAACGGGAAAGTAACGCAAAATGTATCGCGATAACCGATGAACCGACGATGACGATGAATACGACGATACAATTATCGACGATGACGATGAAGGCGACGATACATTATCGTTAACGGAGTTTCCGATGACGATACATTATCGTTAACGAGTAACGCCGATAAATTATCGTGAAAAATGTATCGTATTAACAACCCTGATTGCGACGTATATTTCAGTCTGATAATATTTTTTTTGTTAGGTGAAACTTTGCCACTGCGACCACTATTCAGGTTATCTTTTGTGGCTGCCCCTGTTTGCTCTACATGTTACAAAATGCCCGAATCCAATGTAGTTGGAAGCGAGTTGTTTGTTTGTCCACATGTGTCGTCCCAACCGGGTAGTACATCATTAATGTAGCCGAGGATCCGTTTGGGACAGGTATGCCATATCTCGAGAGGCGTTATAAGATGCCTTCCGAAGTATCGCCTCTTTCGAAGAAATAGTACTGCACAATGGCAGAGAATATGTTCCGAGCTCTCGGGCTCGTAGTTACAAAATAATATGGTAATATAGTTTTACATGTCTGAACATGTAAAATAAAATTTGAATTGTGGACGACGCATACTTTTACATGTTTCTGAATGTAAATTCAAGTGAATCGTGACGCTCCTTTTATGAGCATCTTGTGAGATGTAAATATTTTAAGTGTGTAGTTTTATTGTTTGTATTGGCGTTTTGTGTTCAAAAAAGCAACGGAATAAATATACTTTTTAACCGGTTTTTGAATAATTTACTACCTGTTCAAAAGGCAATTTAATAATCTTTACAATAGTCAAAATCGGTTAGAAACTACCGGAATTAGAGCAATATTATTTTAAGTTTTGACGTACAGAGTGCTTTATGAATGATTTTAGAATAAAACCATCCAATTTAATTATAGATTCAACAAAAATATTAGGCATATTAGTGTTCTGGGGTTTACTTGCTGTTTACGTGAAGAAACCAATGTAGGGTTAATGATCACTCTCGTCGCTACTGTCATAACAATTAGCATCGCAGCGATGCATAGCTGTCATCATCTGACGAACGTTACGGTGATATGTGCACGACAATACTTGGCGCGAACATCTTTGCTGTCAGATAAATTTATGCGTTTAAAGAATAATCTTTACATTTATAATACAGTATTATCATTTCATCGCGAAACGTCTATCGTTTGAATGTGGATCTACCTGGAATGCTGTTGTCGCCGAAAAAAGATTCTTGGTTCCATACATTCAGATCAAAGATTGAATAAAATACGCAACGTAGAAACAAATCATCAGATAAAAAATTGTTTATCTCATAAATCCGTGGACAAACAGATGCCAATACTCGCGCTTTTCAGCTTTCATTAAGTTTTTCATTTGCTTCTTTGTTTCTAACATCGCGGAGACCGTCCACTGTTGTTCACACCGGGTACTCGTTTCGTCTGACCTTTAATCGCAGTGTCGGTAATCGAGCCAGTCAAAACCTTGTTCGCTTTCACAGGAGAAATTTCTTGTCTTGATTCAATTGTTACGGATTTAGTGGACGCGTAGCTTTTTCAATCAATAGGCACACTAATTGAGGTCGAGTACAATGATGGAGTAGGAAATCATGTCATTTCCACCGTATTCAAGATGGTCATATTGAAATTGTTGCGAATATCATGCAGTAAGATAGATCGGGTATCATTCTGAAGACAACCTCATGGGGTATAGTGGGAATGTAAGTCTTCTAGAACCAGCTGTGGTGCGACGTATAGGGAAACAATGTCAATAAGTAAGCCTATGATTCGGACTTGACAAGCGACAACTTCAACATCTGGTACCGAGGATTAACTATTGAAATAAAAGCGCATGATTATCGTCAAAACGCTCCTCCATAGTGTTTTCTCGGCCCTGGCGAATAATGTTAAAATTGTGGAAGTTCTACGTCGGAAGTTAACCAAATGCATCGTGTAAAACCTCGAAAAAGTCGTGACTGGGAGCGTAGCCCACTTCTTCTCGGAGCGTTCCTTAAATGGATGCTTCTGTTTCCCCGCATAATTTGAACGCGGGATACGTCGAAAGTTCATGCGGAGTCGCGTCACAGCAGGATTTTTATTCGAAATTTCCACACCGTGCCATTTTTCTACAATAGGTAGGTCTATTACCCAATTGTTTGCAATCACGTCAAAACAAGGAGTTATATAAATTCCATCAACACGCTTTCCTATAGCTTTGCTCACCACAGGCCCGTTCGCAGAATATTTCTAAGGGAGGATTTTGATTGTTTCTTATAAAAGAAAGGTAAAGAAAGACTCAAACTTTAATGATTTTTTTCGAGACTGGGCACCTGTTTAACCTTCGCGGTATATCTGGTATATCAGATCGGCTGCAAATATATAAATATATCACCTGTTAAGGCACGAACCGATCCGGATGTGTCGACCATAATGATTTATACCTCTTTACAACCACCTTCCCCTTGCATCACCATCTGGCGGTGTCAAAGGTAGCAAATGGTAAGCAAAACGATGAAAATAAAAAATCTCAAGCCTGAGCGTGATCCACAGGAGCCAAAAATAGACTAACGAGTGAAGTCTGCCTGAGAAAATGAGGTGACGATTCGCTTATGAGAGGCATTGGGGGTAGAACGGTCCACTGTAGGTATTGAGATTATGGCGGGGATCACGACTGTTGGGAATCTGCGATGCAGCTCCTCGATGGCGGAGTGGTTAATGCACTAGAGACTGGGAGATCGCAGTGTGTCCAATAAAAGGTCAATAGTCACGGTTTTTTGGTTCATTATTTCTATTTCCCATTGGACACGTTTCGAAAACCCTTGAAAAAAACCTGTTTTAATCCACCTAGCGGTGCAATTGTGCCTTTCTCATTTCTCTAAACTATGGCACGGAGGCTTTTCATGTTCAACATAATCGTGGAAATGTCCATTACATTCTTAGTACACTTTGCACTTATACACAATGGCATGCCAGCCACGAAATTGATGAGCTACGTGTCGACGGTGAAACACTTGAAACAAAAAAATATCATACTCCATTAGCCTAATCAGCATTAGATCAATGTTCTCTGCTTGCTAACTCATTTTGTCATGCGGGGGTGGGTATGTGAAGAGGGCGAAAGTCCCATGAACCCACGACTCCCCAGCTTAAATTGGTATGCTTTGTGATATAGTGGTGGTTTAAAGATGATGGGGTTGAAAGGGAGGGGTATGAGGGCTGGATGGGGTGGTGGTCTGAGGGGTGATTTAAGGAGATTTTTAAAGGAGGGGCGCGAACAGTAGAGGAGGGGGGGGGTGTAACCCCTCTCCGTAAACCATCAACCACGCCCCTGTTGAAATCCAGAAACATTATGCGAGTCGATAAAAAAATTTGGCCGGGATTAGGTTGACGTTTTTCAGAGTGATTGCATAACCTTTCTATATGAGAAAGGCAAAAATGTGCCAAAATCCAAAAAAGTGAATCGTAGTCAAATTTTTTTTTCGAGTTTGCATCAAATCTCGACGTTTCATGCACCTTGAACACATTTAGCATCAAAAATAAAAATTCTATTTTTAATTTTTCCTATAGTTTATATGAGAAATTTCTGTGTGGCCGCACTCTGAAACCCGTAATTCCGGAACCAGAATTCCGATCGATCCAAAATTCAATAGCAGCCGATGGGAAGGTTGCACCTTTTATTTGAGACTAAGTTTGGGCAAATAGGTCCAGCCATCTCTGAGAAAAATGAGTGACATTATTTGACACATACGCACATACATACACACACATACACACACATACACACACACACACACATACATACATACACACACACAAACAGACTTTTTCCGATCTGGATGAACTGAGTCCAATGGGATATGACACTCGGCCCTCCGGGCCGGGATTAGGTTGACGTTTTTAAGAGTGATTGCATAACCTTTCTATATGAGAAAGGCAAAAATTAAAAAAAACTCAGGTCAAAACAAGGAATTATATGGAAAATAAGTTGTTTTCTTATACTCCTCGATTTTTGCTGAACGCAATTGCTTGCAAACCAGAATTTTCACTGTCTGAAGCAAAGAATTCTGGATGGAGCTAATTCCATATTTTGCAATTAAGGCCCCTGTCGGAGACCACACCATCAATCTCTACTTCTCAGGCGGGTACGTAGACAAAATACTTCTTCGTACACTGCCGTGTGCTAATTAGTTAAATCACGCAATATTTCGATGCTGTTAAATGGCTTATCTTCACTCTGGAAGTAGACCAAAATTCCTTCCCGTTAGTCTCTATCATGCGAGCTTCAGTTCCCGCAAAAAGAAGGTTTTATCGGAGGAAACAGAAAATTAATGCAACGAAATTAAAAAAAATGGAGTAAATTAGTTATGGAATTTGTGTTTCGACTTCGTCTCGTCTAAATCCGACACTATTTTAGTCTCTGAGTAAACCCCCAGTCTTGTGGAAAAGGAGTTCCGATCAAGCTAATGGATGGAGTAATTAGTACTTAGTTGTGGAACATTTATAGTGTAAGTAATCAAAAAACACATTATCGCTGCGCCGTCGGTTATACAGCTCGTTAACAAAGAGTAATTCCAAATAGCCACCAACTATTACCCGGAAATTTAAATTTTCACCTACACAGTTCGTGTCTGAACTTTCTTCACTGCGGATAGAAATCACTCCGAATTTAACTACACACTCGGCTAGAAAGTGTTCCGCCGGCCCTGACTAGTGGAACAACGAGTACAAGGAAACCCCTTGCTTCTAATAATTTTAAAATTTGCAAACTTGTTAGTTCAATTTTTAAGAATAAAGAACAAAGTGAACATAATTTAAAGTTGTAATCAGAATCATCAGGTAGCATGTTTCGACATAAATTTCGAATAAACCTCATAAGGACGTGAAGTAAAATTGAATGAAAGGACAATAAATGTGGAGAAAAAGTCACCCGAAAGCAGGTACTTTCATACTTCTGGGCTCTGTTCAAATGTGCTTTCAGTACATTTTTCTAAGCTTGCGAAAGTCGCATTCAGGGAAAAATTGCTGTTAGCAGATTGGTGACCTATCATAGAGATATTTTTACTCTTTCACTCATTCATCAGCACGACAAGAAAATGTGCTCCCCCAAAACCTATGTCGACAGATTTCATATAGATCTGCTGAATAATTGAGCCAGAATAATTGGAAATCATAATTCCATAATTTAGTTTTTATTCATAAAAAATGTTGGCACACAAGAGCCCACCCTCTGCCGACTTTTCATAATTGGTACACAGTTGCAGCCACATTCCGCCTACACTTCACAGAACAAATACCGTGAGCAAATTATCTTCCTCCGGCAGTAACAATTCAACCTCAGATAATTTATTCAGTGTTTAATCTCCTGTTTGATTTGGCTTATTAGGTATACTACGCAGTAGACGGCGGTGGCGGTCTGTCGTACAAAGAACACGCGGCGTTTGCACGTCATCTTGTAATAAAACTTTGAAACCTACCTACGCAGCCCTGTTTTCTTTCATCTTGTGCGCTTTTATCATTTTCATACAGAATTACCTATCTCTCTTGATATTTCTTTTTAATCATAATATTTACTAATCAAACACACACTCGCCGGGGCGGGAAGCGAATGGTATGCATGCTTGTCTTCGCCAGCAGACATCCCTCCCAAAAAAACCGACCAAACTTTTCAATTCGCTCTGTGCATACTCATTTTACAACCTGCGGATGATTCGTTCCAAATAACCTGTGTGAGATCCTTTGATACTGAAATGAGCAGGAAAAATCATACGCTGTTCTTTTCATTTGCAGTCTGTCTGGATATGAGTGCGAGTTTGAATTATTTTTTTGGCAGTAAACGACTGAAAACTTGTAGGGCACCTACCTTAAAAAATCTCGAGCAACGGTACATCTAATTCACCGTAAATAAAGAATTAGTATTAGCACTAGAAGTATTCAACCCATGGGAGCTTCACAGATTCGTCGTTTTCGATAAAACTTTATCAGAAGGAGCTCCTCGAGGAATGACAGCGGAACAGCATGGAAGTGTCATCTTCAGCAAAAAGTCCCTTGCTGAACATACCCAAGATAAGCCCGCACCGGTTCCCATTTGCCATCACATTTAGGTGCGGTTGGTCGGCCAAGAAGGGTTATAAATGTGCTTGTTTACATGTCCCAGCTAGCGCATTTTTCCATCTCCGTTGTATCTCGGCCCTCGTCAAAAGCATCCCAAAGTTGAGTGAGTTTTCCTACCGAGTGGGGTGTACCGTGGTCGTTGTTAGGAAAGCGGAAAGGAAACTCATAAAAGAAGCTCCCATTTCTCAGGCGGACCGTTATTCTCTCAACTGAACTGAATTATCATAAATTTTTGATTCCCTGGTAAGCGTTGCGTGGTTCAAGGGAGCCAGGGAAAAAAGAGGCGAAAATCAGATGACCCCGGAGCAAATTAGTCCGGTCATCGCGATGCTACGATCTAAGAAGTATAGCAGATCGGCCCAACAGAGGGTCAAATTGACCAGCCACAGCCAGCGGCGATATTGTCCGGTTGCCGTAAGAATGCTGCTGCGTGTTGGTCTGTCATAATGTACCGATGATATGCTCAGTCTCAGGTTAGATAAGTGTAGGATAGCATGCGCTTCGTTTCACAAAATGGATGTTTATATTTCATATCTTAGTTCACTGCTTAACACTATAAATTTGAAAAAAGACTTAAATATAAATATATTTGTAAACTATTGGTACACTATTGAAATCTATTGGTTTTGCAAATGATTTGGGATTTTTTGTACTACAGTATGATCCCGTTTTAGGCAACAATATTATTTTTTAGTTGCGAAAACTGGAATCGTGCTAAAAATGGAACGTTACTTTAAAAGCTTTTATTTGCAATTTGTGACATCATAAATGTTACAAGAACATTAATTATACAGTAATGTTTCGATTATATTACGGTCGGTCTGTATTTTAGCGTGATATATTTGAAGCGTGATATATTCAAAACAAAACAAAAAAATACATTCAAGCATTAAACCATGTATTTCTATTAACAAAAAGCATTAAAAAGTTAAAGTTAGTCAAAAAGAATAAATCATAGTAGGGTAATGTGACTATTTTTGCCATGTTTATCATACTACCCATTTGAAGCCGTTGGTTAGAGCAGCGTCCGACATCTTTGTTCAACGCATTGGGTCAAATGGTATTGTATCAGGGGATAATTTTTCCCCACACAGCTTCACTTTACGTATCCCGTACTGTTTTTTAAAATTTTTGAACCACCCAAAACTAAACTTGAAAGAATTTGGCACGTTAAGGTTTTGGACAAATATCTTGACTATTAACCCATTCATGCCCATGTTGTTTGTGGACAACAACGTTTTCAAACAGCTATAACTTTTGATTGGGACGAGATTTACTCACAAAAACAAGTAAGGCTCATTAATGTGATTATTGCCTTTCATGTGAGTACAAACAGTTACAAGGATCAGCTCTAGAACTGAAGTTATTGCAATTAGTCTGATTGGATTCCGATGGAGCAGTGCTGCCAGGAACAGTCTACGTTGACGACGGAAAATGATTTTTTCATATATCTTCGTTATGGTGCAATATTATTGAAAACTGATAAAACTTATGAATTTAGACTGTCGTTGGCTACGTTTTCCACATAATTGGACTATTGTAATTATTCTAGGAGAATTGTATTGAGCATTAGAAAGTAAAAATTGACCAGCTTCTAGCACTGCCATGGAAGCACCTATCTTTATGAAAATAGGCTTTTCGTGTTTCTTGACCCCACCGTTATCAAGGAAAAATAGTTTTGAAACCCTACATGCACTAGAAAAAAGTTGGGCATGAATGGGGTTAAAATCAGTCTATTCGAAGGGCCTACGGTTCAGTTCTCGTTGTGTCAGCATCCATAGAAATAGTCCCATATCCAATCGTTGATATTGTCCTTCCAAAAGAAAAGTATTCACATGAGTTCAAGAGAAAATGCATATCTCTGCATACCTACCATATCTTGCGTATCTTGTTTTTCTCATTATTTTGTTAGATTTTCCTGCGTATAACTAACAATTAAGCGAATAAAAAGGAAGTCTATTTTTTACACGCTGCACCAGACGCCCCCTTAAGGACACGGCAAATAAGTTACGAAGAAATTAAAGAAAAATTGGAATCAGCCGAAAGATATTTCGGCAATCCTAGTCATTGCAACAACGTTTTTCATGGTGTCTACTCAATCTGAAGAAAAAAATTCCCTGAGTATTCCAGGTTTTTCCAGGGTTTTCTAAAAAAAATCCAGGTTCAAAAAGAAAGAAAATTTCATCCAAAACATTATTTTTTCCTGTTTACTAACAATGAGTGCGTCACATTGTTCTTTTTATGTGTTGTAACGACATTCAATAGGCAAGGGATTGCAAGGTATGAAGCGTTAATGTCGAATTAATGTCGTTTTTGCTTGGAGCGAAAATAAGTCAGGTTCTATCTCAAACTGCTATATGAATAGACAGTGGTTGGGATTGCAACCTGATTGAGTATCGAGGTCACACAAAAACAGCATAAGATACATGAAACAGGTCGTTCACAAACGTAGAAAGCATCTTCGAGGCCTTCGATGCCTAGACGTCTCCAAAACGATTTGGGATCCAACTGAACCCTATGTTGCATTTTGCAAAACAACAACTATTCAGTTTATTGAGTCTGAAAAGAGTTCTCATCGACAAGGTGCGGCGTTTGCTGAAAGTTCGTAATATTACTCTTTTCGCCGTTTTTAATCGACGCAGTTCTGCTTTCTACCAGGGAAATTAGTTAGTTCGTCGATGGTTTACCTTAGGGATATGACGATCAATGAGGTAGCTCAGCTATGGCAGAAGTTTTCAGTAGCGGAATGCTCATCTTTGCTTATCACAGAATCCCAGTTATTGCTTTGGAAAATCTTCAAAATTCTGCTGTAGTCGACCAGCTTGTGGTTTTGGTCTTCGAATGAAAGATGTAAGGTCGGATGGTGACGAACATACTTTACTTTAAACTAAGCATAGATCCAAAATCCGATCATTTTCGTTCAGCATGCTGCTAATCTGTAGGAGCGTGGCCGTACTATAGCTATCCAAAAGAGTCATGCTGCCTGGATGAAACATAGGCGGGTTCAGAATGTAGAAATTCGCTATGAGCCGATCGCCACTTTATTGAATAGAAGTTGAAATAGCCGAGAATCACAATTACGACAGTTGTGCCATCGCTGCAATAGACATCAATGATTCAGAACGAGCATCAAATAGTGCAGTGTCACGAATTTTATCACCGTGGAAAATAAACCACACACCGCTCCGCAATACTCTACTGCGAAAGATCGACGACATCGGACTACCTTCCATACTTTAAAGAGAAAGTACGAGTGGAACTGCAATTTATGCATCACTCACCCGATACCGATGATGTATACAACATCGATTTTACAACATTTTGAGCTTTTGTGAAATCGCCACAGGGCGAAGTGTCTTAGCAGGGACTGACGTGATCGGCTAGCCTCTTCTCCAACGACTCCCGCCATCTGTAGAGATAACACTCTTTGAGATTTTCAACGCTGTTCGGCTGGTGGATTGCTATAATTATTTCAATTCCATAACCCAATTACAACGACTTTGGACTTACTGCTTCCCGACTGATTTCGCTCACTAGCTGTATGGCAAGTCTGTTCAAGCGCATCGTAAATAGACGACTCGATGAACGGCAAAACGCTTTTCGTTCTGGACGCGGCAATAATATGTACTTTACAGAACTAGAGATCGTTCCCGATAACCGATGAACATTGCTTCGTTACACATCTCCAAGGCATACGACACAACCTGGTAGCATGGAATACCACTATCGAAGATATTCTATTGTAATCCTAATGCAAATCAAGATCCTGTGTGTAACGTTACCATCGATCGTGTAGCTGTTCCAAAAATAAACCGATTGTGTAAGGTTAGACCAGACATTGAGCTTAGAGGCGCATTGCAAGATAGTGAAGAAATCCTACGAGTCCAGACAACGATTTCTAAAAATGATAGGTGCCAAACTACAGCGTTGTAAACGTACGACAATGCTTCAAGTTGGGTCGGCTATGATCACTTGGAATTTAACATACGGCTTTAACAGCAACGTCGGCTATGTATGTGGGAAGACAACTAACGCATTGGTAAGGATCATGCCGAACATCGGAACTGCAAGATGCAGAACGATACGTCTCTTGGTGGGTATCTCATCTTACATACTGAGGTATGGCGTAACAGCCTGAGCTGCGGCGCTGAACTCAAAGCGCAACTGGATGAAGTTGCAAGAGACACCGAGTCACGTGGTCTTCGAATACCCTAGGTTCGAAAAAGATCGAAGGCATGACAGTCGATAATATCGTCGAAGAGATGTACCACGATGATCATATCTGGGATGTGGCCAACGGGTTAGTGACGAGCATACTCTCCGAGCTGCAGACGAAAAGGCGAAAGGACCAACAAAGCAGCCCTGCCATGAAACAACGAATCAGGTTTGGGAAAAGTTCCGCCGCAGCGGAACCCTCCGTCGGAGTAGACTAGACTGGACCTACCTCGACACACTTTTGCATCGAACAGCAAGCAGCGAGTCGTTGGGGCACCAATGCACCGGATGCTATGCTCCACCCGGAATCGCTGAGCAGACCTCGGCACCTACTGGTTGGTCCGTTGAGCTAAATGGCTCACGAAAACAAGCATCGGTATCGGAATAAATCTACCGCCGATGAATTTACAGTTGGGTAAATTCTAATTGGCTGGAAGCTAATTGGCCTACTAAACAGACATCGATACCGACAGAAACGCCGCCGCCGGGGAGCTCTCAGTCGGAGTAGGGTAGTTTCACTGCCGGATGATATCCGAGTAGGTCTCGATAAAGCTGGGAGCTAAATGGCTCCAGAATTCGGGTATCGATGTCGGAAGAAATTCTTGTGTCAGGGAATTCTCAATCGGAGTAGGGTGAGTTCATTGCCGGGGACTATCCGTGTAAATAGTGATAAGGCTGGAAGATGAATGACTCGCGAAAATAGGAGCTACTTGGTTAAGGAAATCAGCAGCTAAACCGATCACTGAGAGAATTAAAGAATTAAATGGCAATGTAATAGATGAAGACGAACAGCAAGAGAAGAGTTCAGAGCTGAATAGCTCAAAGGTTATTTCATATATCAAGTGTTGCTCCGAGATAGCTGCGGAAAACTCGTAAGCAAAAGAAAGAGGTGCAAAGAAATCACAACGAGATTCCGTTTGGATTCAAGGACATAGCAGCATAACCGGTAACAAGGCGGCAGATCGATTTGCGAAGGAAGCCAGAACACTGATGGTCATTGATATGCCGAACCCAGCAGAAGATGTTTAAAGAGAAGTTAAATATGCGTAACGATGACAGTAGGATAAGCAGTGGTTTTGTTCCCGGGAGAAATAAAACACGATACACAGAATTGGACGGAGCGAAGCAACGCTGTTGATCAATATGCACTGACACGGGTAAAGATTAGCGACACAAATGAACAACATCTTTCTGTTGAAAAAAGAACCACCACTGAACTGTGAATGCGGTGGAGTATCATGTACGGCACTTGGTCCAATATTGCAGGAAATACGTCAACGAAAGACAACAAACGTGGTATCAGAACAACTAGTCAGAGAGGTAAACTGAGCAACGAATCAAGAAGCGAAACGAAGATAGAACTTTTTGCGAGAAACTGGAATCGCAACAGAAATTTGAATCCAATGTTAATTTAATACACCCAGGTTTTTTTACGCGGGGAATACAGGCTGCGTAAATGAAAAACGGCATAAATTTCAAAATCCGCGTAAACGAAAACCGCGTAAATTTAGGAATCCACGATGATGGAAACCTCATTAATGGATGGTACCATGGACAGCATTCCAGAGCTATCAGACGAATAAGTGATTTTTTATATAGCCCAACACCAAAGGAAATTTGTAAATATCAATTTTCGTTAGTGTAGGAGGTCTATATTTTTTTGAAATCAGTAGATACTCTAACTGATGTCAAAAGATTCAGAATAAACTGGAAAACTAACGAATATTTCAAGTGTAAACGGAAATTGCATTTGCATTTGATTATTGCAATCTTCTTCCACTTGTTTATTATTTGATACGGTCGGTTGGATTGTTATGACGTTCATCTCTCCCACTGACAGTATTAAAATGTAAGAAAAAAACTAATATTACTATTCAATTGAATGATTGTTTTATTGGCTAGTAAACCCAAATATTTGTTATTCGTAGCAGTCGATACAAGTAAAGTTAAATGATAGCGGATTAAAGAAATGTTTGAATTTATAAATCTACATTTTCTCGCTTTTCGAAATAAATATTTTTTTCTATCGAAATTCAGAAAAAGTTCGATGGTATTGAAGGAACAAAAGTATTTTGCGTATGGCGTTGCTCGTGACAATTGATACAATTTTGATATCATCATAGTCAACTTTCAAAATTCCCTGAGGATTCCAGGTTTTTCCAGGTAAAATTAATTTCCCTGAGAATTCCCGGTTTTCCATGTTTTTCTCAGTTTTCTCAGTGAGTAGACACCATGTTTTTGGAAAAACAAGATATTAAGAAGATTAACAGATTCACGTTTAAAGCTTCGCGCCACACCCTCCGCCCGCGGTGAACAGCGCCATAACTTTGCTTCTACTGCTTAGATCTCTATAAAATTTCAGATATATTCTTAAGAATCTATACTTTTAGATAAAAGAATAAAAAGTTCGACTTTTTGACCGACCTCATCATATATAAACCCTTATCGCAATAGTCCGAAACCCAATAATAGGCTCATTACCCTACATGTAAATAAGCAAATCAATTGTAAAAATATCTTAAAAGTGCCAGGACACAACATGTGGCTTAATTGGATCAAAACTTAGTGTGCCTTGTCTGTTTTTCAAAAAGCGTGATATAATCGAGATAAAACTGTAATATAATCGAGGGTGATATAAACGAGTATTGATATAAACGCATAGTGATATAATCGAAACATTACTATATAAGAATATGTGAAATGAAATGAAAAGATAGAAAAAACACAGCAAATTTAATTTTATTCCCTATGCCCGACCTCATAAAATATAGCAAATGCGACTCTCATGTTTGGAAATAAAGTCAAAAGGGATATCAATGGTGCTTCCATGGCAGTGCTAGAAGCTTCCATGGCAGTGCTAGAAGCTGGTCAATTTTTACTTTATAATGCTCAATACAATTCTCTTAGAATAATTACAATAGTCCAATTATGTGGAAAACGTAGCCAACGACAGTCTAAATTGATAAGTTTTATCAGTTTTCAATAATATTGCACTAAAACGAAGATATATGAAAAAATCATTTTCCGTCGTCAACGTAAACTGTCCCTGGCAGCACTGCTCCATCGGAATCCAATCAGACTAATTGCAATAACTTCAGTTCTAGAGCTGATCCTTGTAACTGTTAGTACTCAAATTAAAGGCAATAATCACATTAATGAGCCTTACTTATTTTTATGAGTAAATCTCGTCCCAATCAAAAGTTATAGCTGTTTAAAAACGTTGTTGTCCACAAACAACATGGGCATGAATGGGTTAAGTAATGTCATTGATGAAAAACTGTAGTATTTCGATTGTTTGTTTCAGGTACAAAATTCTGAATCTTTCATGAAGCTTGAGTTGTTCGTGGTGAGCTGCTTCGCGAGAGTTTTTTAAAAATCCGCCATTCTTATCTATTTTGACATTCAAAAACCGAGCTAGTCCACCGAACAGTGAGATGGGACATTTCATACACATATCATTGTTGGATCATTATTTAGTTGGCAGTACTCATTCGAAGTAGATACTCAACTAGTGGTGGGATGAACGGAGTTTCGAGTTTTTCATGAATAATACCTCGAATAAACTGAACAAATAATAAAAAAATTCAAGGAGACAAACAAAATTCAAAAATTTTTAAAACAAAGAATTGATTAAAGGTACCAAATTCATGAAAAGAGAAGAATGATTAATTTAAATCAAATTAATTGAATAAATAGCTCAAATTAGTTCAGCGCATGGAGTAAAACATTAGCCAATATGAAAAGTTTTAAAATTAAGTGAATAAATTAAATTGATTCCAGCTAACAAATTGGATGAAATGAATAAAAGGAATGACCGAACAGAATCAAAAATAATAATATAACGAAGAAACCAAATAAAATGAATAAGATAAATAAAATACATAAAATAAATAAAACAAATAAAATAGATAAAATAAATTAAATAAATATAATAAATATAATAAGTAAGATGAATGAAATAAATAAAATAAATTAAACAAATACAATAAGTAGAATAAATATAATAAATAAAACATGAAAAATATCATGCACAAAATTTGAAAAATCAATAAAATGAATGAAATATCAGGAATCAATAGCGACGGGCTCAAATGGTACGTTCCCCTTGTTGATTGGAGATTTGTGTCTTGCCAAGATTCGTCTTTTCATCATTTCTCTGATGGGAAGGATTGGGGAAGTGGTAAGGTTAGGGGTGACGAAAATAACGACACAGAACAATTAAAACAGAGTATTCTGCACCCCCGGAGGGATGCTGAACGATCTGCAGGTGCTTCAATAGCAGGAATTAAAGAAGGGATTCAGAATTTTTATTTAACCCTCCGGAAGTCGCGCAAATGGCCGCAGCTGCTCTAAGACGATTTCGCTAGATTTTCAGAGCAGCGTGCTTTCAGTGCACTAGCGCGACTTCCGGAAGGTTAAGCAGTGAGCGACTATATCAACACTCCCGAGGGGATGTTGAGATAACAGAACGACGACACCCCGAAGAGATATTGTCATTCAAATACGGCTCAAATTACTAGTCTTTACCATACTGGGTTAGGAACAAAGGCATAAAGAGTGAACACGAAATTATTGCGACACATTCAACAGGGCATAACTTTTTTACCATTGGGTAAAAATCAACCAAATTTTGCACACTTTCTCATTGATGTGTATTGTTTACATGCTGTCACACTCGAAGTCGTGTTTTTCGATTCAACGAAAATGGAGGTGAACCAACGCGAGTCGAGAGAACAAATTCTTTCCAAACACCTGGAATTTCCTGACCTGTCGCACCGGCAGTTGGGAAACATGTTGAACATTCACCAGTAACACGTCTCCGATGTGTTGAAGCGGCTCCAGGAGTGGTGTACCTTGGACCACGGCAAAGGAGCTGGAAGAAAACCGGGACCGGAGAACAAAAAGACGGAGGGAAAGGTGAAGCGGATGATTAAAGCAAATCCCAACTTCTCAAGCCGTGATTTGGCTAAAAAGATCGTCATGTCGCAGAGCTACGTCCAGAATGCAAAGAAGAGAGGTGGACTACATACATACAATATACAGAACTTCCCAAACCGCGATGAGTGGCAACAATCGACGGCTAAAACTCGGGTACGGAAGCTCTACGAGAAGATGCTGACAAAATATGGCTGCTGTGTGATGGACGACGAAACGTATATAAAAGCCGAATTTAAGCAAATTCCGGGGTTGGAGTTTTTCACTGGCAAGAGCAAGTTCTATATGGACGACAAATTTAAGAAGAAGAAAATGTCGAAGTTTGCCTACAAATATCTCATTTGGCAGGCCATCTGCTCTTGCGGACTGAGGAGTGAGCCTTTCGTGACAAAGGGCACAGTAAATGGCGAGATCTACAAATCTGAGTGCCTCGAGAAGCACCTTTTGCCGTTCTTGCAGCAGCACGACGAAGCTCCGCTATTTTGGCCAAATTTGGCATCATGCCACTATTCTAAAAGTGTCCTGGAGTGATATGAGGCCAATTCTGTCCATTTTGTTCCAAAGGACATGAATCCGCCAAACTATCCGGAGCTGCGCCCGGTGGAGCAGTACTGGGCAATGATGAAGCGGGAACTTCGGAAGAGCAAGAAGATAGTCAAAGACGAGAAGGACATGTTAAGAAAATGGAAAAAAAAACTGAGAAACTGGTACCGGATGACACTGTAAAGACTTTGATGGAGGGCATCAAGCGAAAATGCGTTCAATTTTACACTCAAGGCTCCATCGATTAACTTTTCTTTTAATTTTTGAAGTAAATATATGTATAAAACTAGCCTAAAATTTTGGTTTGATTTTAAACATTATAAGAAAATTGGCATGACATTTTCGGTGTCGCAATAATTTCGTGTTCGCCCTTTATCCTTCAGTTTCAGCTCTCTGTACATAGGTTCATCTACGTATGGAGAACCACAAATCCGGATACGTAATTGTATTGCTATAGGGTAGTTTCATATCAAATGAGATAATGTTCCGTAATCGGATTCACAAAGATCACATGAATAATACTCAGCGCGCTGAATAGTAACCATGTGACAATTGATTTTGCAATGTCCAGTCAGTACCTTGATCAGAATTCTGCAATTGTGCTTGGAAAAATGCAACAAATTCTTTGACATTTTCGGACTCAAGTTGCAAGTTACACCAATGGTTGGCATGTTCGGATGCTGGCCAAGAGCGAATGTTGTACTTCATCCAACTTATCGCCAGTGGCGCCAGCTCAAGCCAATTTGTCCGCCCATTCATTTCCAGTAATACCAGCATGACCGGGTACCCGTAGAAGGTAGATAGAATTTGAAATGCTAAATTCGTCGATTTAAATTCGAAATGTGTTTACTAATTTCGATCTCGAATCTGCCGAACTAAGTGCTTTCAGGGCAGCCTGACAGTCAGAGAAAAAATAAATTCTTTTACCGCAAATTCCCTGCTGAAACGATGGTTCTACGCCACACAGAATCACAAAGATTTCTGCTTGGAATACGGTACAGTATCTACCAAGCGAATGAGATTGATTTAATCGCTTTTCCTGACAATAGAGACCAGCACCGGCTCGGCCCTCCAAAAAAGAAATGTCAGTATAACAAACTAGGTATTCTTCAAGTTGTCGCTCCATCCAGCCAGACAGCCATTCCTCGCGAAGAGGAATTCTTACATTAAAAGTTCTAAAAGGAAAACTACATGTGAGTGAAAGGTCACTGGGAGCAGGTGTATACTCATCCCAAGTAACCATTTGGGGCCACAGTCTTGTGTGGCTCGATCTATCTGTTTCAGAACCCAGTTATCTTAAGACGGTACTCACAAGAAAGTGCTTCTTGTTTCAGAAACACATGTAGTGGTTTTATGTTCAAGAGTGCCTCTAGAGCAGCAATACATGTTGCCGAGAACGCACCAGTCATCGCCATCAAGACCATCCTGTGAAGATGGTTTAACTTTGATTGGATTGTCATGACTTTTTCCTTCTTCCATCAAATAGGCACCCGTATGCCAGTATTGGTCTAACAATTGTTGTATAGATCCACTGAATGTATTTGGGTTTGAGTCCCCAAGATCTGCAAAATCCCGTCTACATTGCCGAAGGCCATGCAAGCTTTCTTGATCCTGAAATCAATGTGAGCTGTCCAATTAAGTTTTGAGTCACGAATTACTTAAACGTACTTAACTTGATCTGCGATAATAACTTCAGAATCAAAGAACTGCAATGGACGAGCTGCGGTTGTAATTCTTCGTTGCGTGAAAAGCAGCATTGATGTTTTATTTGGATTAACTGACATTGCTCAACAACATATAAGGTTTGTTGCATCAAATCAAAAAGTATGTTAATGCAAATACCGGTGTTATATGATAATTATTGGCGACACCATACATACGTCGCAATCCCAAGCTTATTAAGTTTTCTCAACAAGCCATCGGCGACATGGTTCCATAGAAGTGGTGACAGCACACTACCTTGAGGACATCCGCAGACACTCAGTTTCCTCATCTCTACTTGTCTTAACGATGAGCACAGATGTCGGTTGCTAAGCATTGCGTGTACCCAGTTCGTGTATATGTAGATACTCCATGACCTCGTGCTGCTTCGAAAATGGTTTCGAAAGACACGTTGTCAAAAGCACCTTCAATATCGAGAAAAACTTCTAAACTTGATTACTTTTGTGAAAAAGATTTTTCAATATTGTAGACAATATTGTGTAGCAGGGTGGTAGTAGACTTCCCCCGCTGATATGCATGTTGCATTGCATTCAGCGGGCTCACGCCCAAGGTAACATCCCGAATGTAATGGTCGATTAAACTTTCCACTGATTTGAGAAGGAACGAGGTCAGACTGATTGGTTTAAAGCTCTTTGCCTCCTCATAAGTGACGCGTCCACCTTTGTGAATGAATTTTAGAATTTTTTCGCGCCACGCTAATGAAATGTATCCAATTGCAAGACTACAAATAAGAACCTTTTTCAAAATATGTTATGTTAGTATATCCTTTTTTTAGTAGAACTGGAATGATTCAATCCCTCCCGGAGACTTATACGGTGCAAAACTTTCAATCGCCCATTTGAACGATTCGGTTGTCACAATTCTACGAGCATAACTAGCTGAAAAGAACTCAGTAGCAGTCCTCAGTGATGGCTCCGTAGACTTGAGACATTTGTGCAGAGACTTTTCCAACCACATCGCTCAGATGATCGAAGGGCACTTCTGTATGCTGTGCGAGCTAACTTAAATGCCTCCGACCCGTCCCTGCGTATGCCATTCCACGCTCTTCTTTATAACCTTCTGTGCCGAGCAAGTTCGACATTCCACCACGGTATTCCTCTAGAAGCACGCATAACTCAAAGCAGACAAACCTATTGGTATGCTGCTACTATGAGTGAGCTTGTTTTATCCATGACCTCATCCAAGTCATTTGGAGATTCAATTGTCGAAAGATACCCATGCAACCTAGTCACCAAGCCCTCTACGTAGAGGTCCCAGTTCGTAGATTTGGGATTACGATAGGTGACGATATCTAGCGAGACATTTGAATGATCAAAGACGATGTACTTATGATCAGATAACGACGGTTCGAGCTCGTTTGGTACGAGTCAGTGTGCCAACTCATGCGTAATACCGTCAAAGTAGAGAGTTACATCTAACACCTCTTCTCTGCCAGCTCGTGCAAATGTTGGGCGGTTTCCTACAATAAGTATATGCAGATTTGTACTACTTAAGTATTCCAGTAATTCGGTGCCTCTCAAATTGATATCTGAGCTGCCCCTAATTAGGTGGTGGGTATTTGCATCACTGCCGATTATGAGAGGAAACCCATTTCTGCCACAGTATGATACAACCCTTTTGAAATCATCAGAAGGTGATGGTTCATTATGCGGCAAATATGCCGAACAATAGACGTATTTCTTGTTCATGTTGTCAACAGTCATATTTACCGTGACAGCACAAATATCGCGAGATGTGAGGTCGGATATAAGACATGCGTCAATAGTGTACATGCACGAGGCAGTTCACGTGAATTTGTCATGTCATTTTTGTTGAAAGCTACGAAGACGGGGTTAAGTAGCTTTCCAGCATAGAAGTTTCCTTTATGGAAATAAAAATTAATTTTTGCTACTCTAACCATACTCGATTAAAGCACTAAACATTTAATCATCAGCACTTGATGTACAGCAACCAGAAGCTACCAAACACATTGGCTTATAGTCGCCTATAGCAAAACCCGAAATGGGTGTTAGGGAGGTGACCATCATTTGAATCCCACGATTTGCGAAGAAATAAACTAACTAACTAAACTAACTAACTAGCTAAACTAACTAACTAACTAACCTTGCTAACTTACTAACCAAACTAACTAATGAACTCACCTAACTAATTAACTAATCTAACTAAATAACTCACCTAACTAACTAACGAAACTAACTATCAGTATCAACTCCTACACTGACATTTATTGGTTTAGTTTTCACTAAAAATGCACTGAAAAAAATTAGTTTGCCCAAAGGAAAAGTTTTTTACACATAACTTTTTTCCTTGAAAGTGCCCAAGTTGAATTTTTGACGTAGGTAGGGAACATAATTACCTTTATTGGAACAAAATTTCATCCAAATCAAAGATGGGGACTTTAAATTTTCAAAATCGATATTTTTCAGTGTAGGAAACGATGAAGAATTTTTTCAATATATAAGTTCAAAAATTGGACTAATTTTGTAAAAAACACTCCAACAACATTTTTTGTAGGATTTGTCATTTTTAGACTATAGCCATTTGAAAAAAATGGTAAAAAAAGTTTGACCCTTTTCAAAATCAGTCTAGATTATTTTGGAAAAACAAAGTATGCAAAGTCGCTTTTTGTGACAAAATCTTCATGTACATACAGTTTCATTAAAATTTGAGATGGTGCTGCCAACTCTGAATACGATTTAGCTTGAAATTCTACAAAATAATTAAAATAAAAAAATAAATATAATAATTAGAATAAATAAAATTAATAAAATAAATGAAATAAACATAATAAATAAAATCCATAAAACATGAAAAATAATATGGATAAAATTATTAAAATCAATAAAATGAATGAAATAAACAAAATAAATTGAATTGTGAAATGAAAAAAGTAGAAAAAATCAACAGAATAAATTGAAATCAATGATAAAAATGAAAAACGAAGTGTTATCAAAACAGTGAGTGGAGGTAAATTAATATTAATGTAATAAATTTTTCAAAATTCGTTTTAATTTTTTTTAAACCCCACGCTGATACTGTCATTTTGGAGAGAAGAGCAAATCAAAATTGGCGGTAGTTTTATTGTGAAAATTTCTCAAAGCTGTAACCTAAATCTTTTTGACTCAGTGCCAACCCCCTGTTTGCCCGCATTTCTGTCAAGTTAAATATTCTATCTGGTTTTAGACCTACACGAAAAGTAATTGAATGCTGAAAATCGTCAAATCGTGCGTCATATTATATTGTAGCACTAGGCTATATTTCTCCTTAGGTGAAATTTTGGTGAAAACAATTTGTTCTCCATTAAGGAGAAAATTGTTTAAAACCATCGCGTGAAGAGCACAAAACCTATAACCATAGTAGTTATGGACTTAGTTTCGACTTCATCTTATCAGAACCCGACACTAACTTAGTGACAGATCTAAGCTAGCGCCGGATTGACACTACCTGCAAAAAACGGAGACTCAATTTGTGTTTCTGAGCAAATCCCTAATCAAGTGTGTTCCGCAAGAAAAGAAGCTCATTTTAAGCTGATGAGAACTAATGAAATCGAAAGATTAGAGGTTTGCTCAGGAATACAAATTGTGTCTCCGTTTTTAGAACTAGTGTCAATTAGGCGCTAGCTTAGTCCTGTCACTGTGTGAGTGTCGGATTCTGATGAGACGAAGTCAAAACGCAAATTCCATAACTAATTTAGTTACAGGTTTTGTGTTCTTCACGCGCAAGGATGGTTTCAAACAATTTTCTCCTTAGTGGAGAAGAAATAGTTTTTACCAAAATTGTTCTCCTTTAACGAGAAATATAGCAAAGTTAATATTTTTTTGCTATGCCACAAAATCCGTTCCATATAAGTTTTTGGAATGCATTTTCGATTTCAGCGAGCTATTTTCTTTCGATAATGACAAAACTAATTTGAGAATACAGTCCACTGTTAACTGATGTAAGTATTACCCAACCTAAAGAAAAAGTATTTTAGGCTGCAATTCGTGACAAATTCCAGAACCCTTCGTCACTGCTTAGCGCCAGTTGGGTAGGCTGGTCTTTCTTTAATCAATAAATAATATCGTAATAGTTTATCTATGCTGCATATCCCTACACTGGCGCATCAGCAGCCTGCCGACTT
This sequence comes from Topomyia yanbarensis, assembly GCF_030247195.1. NCBI lineage: Eukaryota > Metazoa > Arthropoda > Insecta > Diptera > Culicidae > Topomyia > Topomyia yanbarensis. The sequence continues at coordinate 74,438,155 of NC_080671.1, forward strand.
ATTTCAAAAGGTTTTAAAGCACTTTATTCCTACAAAATATATACAAAACACACGTGAGAGTAAAATGTATCAATATTTAAATCTACTGACTGAAATTTGTATCGCAGCATCGAACGCACAATTTGATTTGTTTATGGTTATGTGTTGCATCCACCGCTCACTTTCCCTTCCAGCAAAGGTGTAGTATGTTGCGGGCCAGAACCATAAATTCTTCCCAGATTCGGATTACCGGGAGACCGGTGATGCACAGACACACACACACGCATACATCCACATGCTCGGTTATGACTGCCCATCAATAGCACTTAATCAGTAACACCTTGCATCCGGACGTATCACCAGCATCATTCTCTGCAAACCTTACGGCTGGCTGGAACAAGATCGGAACATAAATTAGACTGGGAAATTATGACGTTGAATGAAATAGAGTTCCGATCCCTCGACTGGATGCAACCGAGCAGTGGCTGACTGGGAGTAATAATAAACAGGTTGAAAGGGGGAACTCTGAACCGACTCGCTTATTCGGTACCTAACTACGTCTGTACTAATTGACGCAATCCCTTCCCTTCCCCTCCATTCCGTTTGTTGTGGAGTTGTTTTTCGACACGGGATAAAGTGGAAGAATAATTGAGAACAAGAAATGCATCCTTGGCGCCAGTGTAACACCGTTTATCGAGATGGTACTGCAGTACCGTATAGCGGCGGTAATAAATGATCTGAATATCATCAAAAGCACGTGTTTTATTATTTATTTACATTGTATTTTTTGGAAAGATATGTTCCAAGGTAGCCTTGAGCAGGGTCACAGTTTGGAAGTTTGAGCGGGTCAAACGAGTTAGAATTCACATCGTTTTATATTTATGGTACAAAGGACTACAGAAACTGTTTTTAAAGACATCAATGAAAGAAAGAAGAAAGATCGATAATGTTAAACATCCGGAGCTAGATTGCTATAACCCGATAAACATCACTTCCATAGTATTTTTCAATAGGGCCAATTGTAAACAAACTTTGGTTTTACTGATTTCTCTTAATTTGGAATAATTTCAACACAGAAAATATTTGCAATTGCTTCTATGAAGGGTAAATATGTGGAAACACGCATTTTTCATGAAGTTCCACTCTGCAGCGGAATAATGAACAAAATAATTTTGTTTACTGATACCTCTTTAGCCCTTTTGAAGAATTAATATTGACTTCTAACATCCAACTTCAGCCCTGATATCATCGAATTCCCACCACACCGTCTGGACAGTTTCCCATACGATCTTCTCCAACTTTTAAAACCATCCGTGGCGCTTTTTTGTTTTCCACACTATCACAATCGGCCCCATAGCTCAAAATGGAAAATTACATTCGTCGACAGACACAGAGTAAACAGTAAATAATCCAACTAACGCGAGACAGCATCCTTCGAGAGCAACTTGCCGATACTCTACGGCTTTCGGAGCGAACGAAGCTATGGTGTTTATTTTCCCAAATTTCGATATCATTACACTTGCTCAACTATGGGGCCTCTTGCGACGATGGATAAACACTGTGGGTGCGGGTGGCGTTCGAACCGTGGAGCAGGGGAAACAAAAAAATGCACGAAACTGCTCGGATTTGATCAAAGTGTGCACACTTCCCTTTGATATTCTGCTGGTGCTATTCAAAAAAGAAGCACAAAAGTTTTAATTAGCTAATGCTGAACCGCGGCGAGCGCCAGATAAATATTTGAAATGATGTAAAAGCTCCTAATGAAACGTTCAAATAGTTAGCAGATTCTTGTTGATTCTGCGGCATCAGAAGGCGCTACTCTTTTTTCTCGGTGCAATCTAAATTATATCTTTCTGATCCCCCCCGCGACCCTCACCGACAAAGCATTACCAACGGAGGGATTACATTTTCTTTCTTGATTAAACTAGGTGTAAATTGGAACGAATCCGCTGCTACTTACGAATGCCGTCAATATCCAGCAGATAAGACTACATGGCTGAGATGTTTGTTTTGGATGGTGGAGAACTTTGTCAGTTGGTAGGTAATAAAATAATTTCAACAAAATCAACAATTAAACAATCGAGTCTCTGATATCTGCGGCTCGGTTTAGCTTCGGTAATAATTAATATCTAATGAGGCCAGAAAAATTGAAGCTAGATCAACAAGTACACAAGGCTGAGCAAACATCAAACGAATCCAGTGAAAACTAGGGAGTGAGGGTAAAGTCATGAAATATTATTCTCCGAGACTTTGAAATTTGAGGTTCGGTGTTGACAAGCATGCTATACTGGATGCTACCGATATTAAACAACTTTTGCAATTCAGCTAGAAAATGCCGACAAGTTTCATAACTCCGTGACTGTATTCTCTTTACAGACAAAACCATTTGGACTCCCTCAAATGGCAAACATCTCACCGATCTTCGAATTAACTTTCAACAATAGCTCACAGTAATGAAAACAATTCCACAGCTGCTTGGAATCATTCACCCGGCCGATAAATGCCATAAATCATCCAGATTGCAATCGCATCTAACAATTGTTAGCCATCATGATCGTCGCCGTCGCCGTCAGCACCGAGCGCCGGAATCCGAACACTGTTTACACTCTGCTGTGCGGCCTCCGAAGAGGAGACTGGCGTCATTAAATTTCCCCGTCCGAGTTGCATCTCCTCAGCGAGGTTGAAGGATTCAACAAGCTGCCACGCGGTAAACAACGTTGGCCTCCCGTCAAAACAACACGCGGGATGGGAACCTGCTGGGTGCCGATGATGGATGCAATTTGCTCGTGGCTGGTGCCCAGCGGACGGGGAAAATATTGAATCTTTCATTGTCATTCGTGTTGCGTTTGGGAAATTGTTGCCTAGCTGGCGTGTGCACATTTTTTTGCGTGTTTGAGGAGAATCAAATGACGTTGATTACTGTTGAGGAATTCCACAAAGATCCGTCCGAAAATCTTTAACCCTTTCATGCCCAACTTTTGTAGTAGAATACTTCTAACGTTTCAATATGGGGTCCCTTTCCAAAAATTTCTGCTGAGATATTTTCTCAGTTTTCAAATGCGAATAACTTCCGTTGTACTGATCGAAATCGCTATATTTTTGCACTATCCGATCGGAAATATGTGCACGTATATTGTATTTGATTCCGTAAAAAGTACGTCTATTATAGATAACGAAAATAATGTATTTTGTAAAGGTGATAATTATCTGCGCTGATTGGTCCGTACAATTTTACCAAGCAGCGAGCGTTGCTAGGACTGCCTCTTTCTTATCCAATGAACTTCGCCAGGTATAAAAACGGCACATAAGAGAAAATTCGTCAGTTTGCTTTCTGATCTCGTAGTAGTTGCTACGTTTTGTGTCAACTCTATCTCTTCGGTTGGAATATACTCAATGAGTGCCGCCAGGCCCAGGCATCATTCCATCTAATGATGCACAGGCATGGCGTGCATACAATATCAGCACCAGAGCCGTAGAAAGAAAATATGGGCCCGGGGGGGGGGGGTCCAACGTACGGGCCCCCACCACTGTAGCATATTGCCCGTGCACCACAAAATTAAAGTTTTAAATCTATCGTATTATGTATATCACATTGAAATTATATTGTAATGTACCAGTTTTTTGTGGAGGCGTTCAAAATGCTTAATACTTTATAGTATTTTGAATACCTTTTCGTAAGTTTGGGTGACTTTGAAAAGAGTCATTTTTGTCAATAGTATTAGTAAAAATAAAGATTAAAAATGTAGTAATTACAAAAATTAAAAACATTATCTAAACGGAGATCAATTGTACAGAAAAAAAACAAAGGGAAAAATTAATATTGAAAGACTGTTCAGAAAAACTAAAAATCACAAAATCAACCACATAAACAAATTAAAGCCAATTGACAAAAAATGAATAGTCGAAAACAAAAACCAAATCAAAACCTATAAAAATCGATAAAAGAGAACAGGAATCTAGACAAACAAATTGCAAAGATTAAAGAAGTCGAACAATATTGAGCAAATGGCGAAAATAATAAAAAAATCGGTGGATGTTGGAAAATTTTGAGAAAAAATGAAAATGAAAAAAAACTAAAAATAGATACGAACATTGATATAAAATAAAAATGCATAAAACTGAAAAGCTCGAAAATAATAAAATATATTTAACATAAAAAAGCAAGAAATATTTAAAACATTAGAAAAAGTGAATAAAACGTTAAGAATACATAAAAGTAGGGGAATAGATATAAAAGACAAAAATAAAATAAATATGAAGAAATTAAAAAAATATATAGGGTGATGAGCCCATTATCGCTATGTTTCTATTATCACGCTAGAACACGAGAATTTCACTGTTTTCAGCGCATGTATGTTATTATCTTGGCACTTAACAACGAAGCAAAGCTGTTGATGCCAATTTGTACGCATTCGTTTGTTTGTAGGCCGAGCAATTAATGAATCAGTGAGGCGCCCTCCTTAATATGGTGAAAATAGGCACTTCACCCTGCTGGAAGATTTTGTAATATTGGAAAATTGGAAGGATAGAAAGCCGAAGAAATGAAGAATTATGGAAGGTATGGATTGAACAAAAAACTGACAAAATTGAAAACAAAAAATAGTAAAAAAAATGGTATACCATAGAAACACACAAAATCGAAAAAATAACAAGAAGAAATTGAAAAAATAGATAAGATTATTTAAAGAATGGATAAAACCATTAGAAATGAAGCTTGAAAAAAATTCAAGCAACAGCCTAAATGTAAAACGAAGAAAAAATGCGCATAATGGCAAAAAAGATAAATCTAATGTTTTCCAGAAAAATAATAAAAATTAAAAAAACAAATCTATTGGAAAATGACCAACAGAAAAAGCACTTTCAAAATGTGTTAAATGGAAAAAATGAAGAATAACAAAAATGAACAAAACAAAAGATCAAGGAACATGTGTAAAATTAAATAAAATTATATTAAATTAGCAATAAGAAAAAATAAAACTACGGAAACGGAAAGCTAAAAACTAGATAACATGTACCAAAATACGTGAAAGGTAAATAAAGGGACAAAAAGACATTTTGGGATGAAATTAAAAAAAGGAAAAATGCAAAAATATAAGGAGAAAAAAGGAAATGGGAATGATAAGAATGAATGAAGCAAATAGACAAATTTTAATAGCTGGATGGATTGACAAAAGAAACAAATAAAAAAGCAGGGAATAGAAATATGAAACGACAGAAAAAATAAAATAGAATGGAATTTCCTCGAAAAATGGCAAATAAAATGGAAGAACATATAAATAACTATAAATTAAGGTAAGTGGTAATGATAAAAATGCAAAAATGAAGAGCGTAAAAAGATGGATAAAACAAAAATATGGTAATAATGGAAATAGATAAAAAAGGTAAAATGTTGAAATTGCAGAAACACAAAAAATCTACAGATTGAAAAAAAAAAAAATAAATACTTTTTTTATGATGTCTTCCGCTTTAATTCCACTATTTTATGAAAAGTGCAAAAATACACTTTTATATCACAGATACGTATTTCGGCTACGACTTGCAGCCTTCTTCAGTATCTGTATCAATATGCGAAAGACATCAAAAAGAAAAGTGTTTTAAATAACATTCCACTAAGTTGCCCAAAAACAGTGCTTTTTAAAATGTTGAAAAAAATTGCTCAACGAAACTTTAACAAAATTTTAAAAAATCCATGCGAAAATAAAAAAAAATATAGGGAAAATAGCGAAACATGGATCAAATTTTAAATAAGGGTTGTGGTTGGATTTTACGGTATGCTGGTTTCGAAAACATTCATAAAAGCTAAATAGTCTGCTTTATTTCTTATGTAGCTCGTATCATAAAATATATCATATATGTTTTCAATTCACCGCAGAGTGAAATGTTGTGGCAGAGCATTTAGGTGTATTTTTTCGCATTTGTGAATAGTGTTGTTGATTTAGTAGGGGTAGCACTTCACATCCTTGAACTTTTCAAAAAAATTAAGAAGCACCATCCACTCTCGCTGTGAAGGATAACCCGAGCAAACTTTGCTGTGCTCTACAGTAAACAAATACGGGGCGGAAAATCACACTTCAGTGTCTTTTGAGAATCTTTGTGAGGAGCATACAGGGTGTTTGGTTCATGGTTAAGAACCTCTCGAGGGATGATTGAATGTCATATTTGGAGAAAAAAGATCGTTCTACACGTACCATCAAATCTCAACCGTCACTAAGTTATTGAACTTTTTGTGTTAAATACTTAGTTGTCTTAAAATAGCTCTAACTCAAAGAGTATACTTTGTATACTTTCAAATCTTTAAGATCCATTGAATAGGAGAGAAAATTTCCCATTGAATGATGTCTTCACGTGTTTCAGTTAATGAGGTTAAGTAACCTTTTCACAGTAATTTATTTAAAATTTAACAATTTTGATCGATTTTTCGTTCATTTCGCGAAAATCGTAATAGTTAACATCACCATTTTAATAATTCAGATTGTTAGTCTTGAAGAGCTGCATAATTTGTTTTTTAATATGATATACTTATCTTTTCTTGTTTTCATGTGTTTGGGTTACTGAACTTTGATATTTTTATCTCATTTTTACTAATACTAGCTCTTATTAAAAAAGTATGGCACTTATTGTACCTTTTATTATTTTTATTCGAAAGCCAGATAAATTTTACAGAGAAAGATGTATTAATACCTTTCAGTTAAGTGCATTCAGTATTATTTTAGAAGTAAATTAGTTTAAAGTTAATGTTATTTTTAGCATTTTCGATAATTTACTTAAAAAAAGTGAATCATAAACATTATAAACATTATTATCATCGAACTGAATCTGCATTTCGATGATAATAATGCATCTCAGCAAGTTTTACAATTCTTTCTTTGACTCCATTCAATTATCTCTTTTAATTTGGAAGCAAAATAAGTTTTAAATAACGCTTCATATGCAAAAACAACGATTTTGAACCCACTACATTGGTGCTGAGGTCATGCTGTGTTAACTATTGAATTGCAGCGAAATGAAAAGCGATAGGGATAAAGTGTCAAACAACAAGTTATAGAGAATGTTAAGGGACACCAAAAGAATAATAGTAACGATAAATTTTGTTGAATAATAATTAGAATAATTACAAAACTCTCCAAAAACGCTAATTTTGAGATATTTTACAAGTAAAAAGTCATTTAGTACACTTAACTAAAGGATATTTGTACATACTTCGAAAGGAAATTTTCTCAGCTTTTCAATGAAGTCTTGAAAATAACGATATAAAGCATATTTTTTAGATTAGAGTCTTTTAAACACTTGCAAGTCGATTACAGGAAAAGCTTAGTAATGAAATTACAAAGAAACGAGAAGCGATAGATATATGATGTTGAAGAACAAATTATGAATCGTCCTAAAACCCAACTTTTGGATAATAGATATTGCTATAATCATAATTCATTATTTTGAGAAAATTAACAAAAACCTCATCAAAAACGCCAACTTTTAACCACTTTACAACTTATAGCTAATTAAAACTAATTAACTGAAAGATATTCAATAGAAAATTTTCTCACTTTTCCAATGGAACTAAAAGATTTAAAATACGAAGTATACTTTTTGAGTTACCGCTATTTTAAGATAAATAAGTTTTTTACACAAAAAGTTCAATAACTCTGTAACGGTTGAGCTTTGATAGTATGTGTAGAACGATTTTTTCTCCAAATATGACAGTCAATCATCCCTCGAGAGGTTCTTAATCATGAACCAAACACCCTGTGTAATCCATTGATCCATTAAATTGAAGGCCATGTAGGGTAAAGTAAATCTGAACCCAAATAGTGGTGAACACTTTTTAAATATGTTGGCCAACACCGAGAGGTGCCCTACTTATCGATTAGGGTCTACAACCCGAGGATGATGTTTATGATGACTGTGTGCTAGACGATTTATAAAATGATGCTGATGAAGAAAAAATTGCAAAAGAATCCACTGGATTCTTCCGGGCGAAATCCGAATTTCCTGAACAAAGAACCGGGATTCGCCTCCAAAAACCGGTATGTTAACCATAAATAGAAGGTTGAGAATTTTTATTTTTCTTTCTAATAATTACTTTCGATAATACACCAGCAGTTGCGAAGACGAGAAATTCAATAAATCAATAAAATCGATTTCATATTGACGACATTTGAAGACAACCTCATGAGTTCTAATCAAATCATTTATTTTTTACCCCAAGCAAGTCTGATATTCTTTTCTTTTGATTATAGAAATTTTAACCTTAGGGCCATTCGCTTCTTCATTCAGGTTAAAAAAATTTCTTTATAATATTCTCCATTCCTATGTGCGGGGTTAGGAATCGAACCCAGGTGAGCTGCGTACATGGCAGTCGATGTACCAACTACGCTATGCCCGGCCTGGTCTGATCTTCTGATTGGGTACAAATAAATTATCAAATATGCAGTAGTTTATAATTTTCGCTATTCTAGTTACTTCATACACAAGATATTGAATTTTTTGTTGAAAAGTTTTGGCCAAAATTTTAGTTTTTGTTAAAAATCCCCCCTTCAAAACTCCGGACCCGGGGGCAAACACACCATCCACCCTCCTCTCGGCGGCCCTGCTGACACAGCTTCAACCCAATGCTGGACTCAAACTCCTTTTTAAAGGCTTTCTTCTCTTGTAAGAAACAAAATAAAATCAGTGTCCTTTTCAAAATTCCATTAAATTATATTTAATTAATAAACCAACAAAGATCTTAACAGTATTTCTAGTAATATTAAACTAACCCCCCCCCCCCTCCACCAACTTTGCTTTGTTTTTGCCAGGAGACATGTAGGTAGACTTGAGCGATTCGTAGTTAAACTGCCTAAGCGCGACGCCAGCAGAAGACAAAAGATTAGCCCTTAAGATTTAAAGCCTGCTTCTATTGACCCTGCCACTTCTAGTTTTCCGAGCTGTATATTTCACATCCTTGTTCTCACTTGTGTACTATGGCTCTAAATTTCCATAACTTTCCCTATTCAGTAATCTCTAGCTAATTTAATGTCGTTAAAAAGTAAAAAAGAAAATGTGACTACATATTAGTCGAAATAAAACAGTAACCTTCTGTTTTTATGAAATGTATAACGCAAAAATTGGCACCTTCAAATAACCAGATTGAATTAAAAAATACTGATTTTGTGACGGGGGTGGATAAATTTTTTACATGCTCTAGTTTTCAGATAATTCAAAATAATAGAAACATTGACACTGACGGCGCCGGTGGTTGAGTAGCAAGCGTGACCGCCACTCATTCCAGTTGGCCTGCGTTCAATTCCAGCCGAGGTCTTTGAGATTTTTCTGAGGTGAAAAAATCTGTGGTCGCGTCTTCCTTCGGAAGGGAAGTAAAAGCCGTTGGTCCCCGGTCCATGAAATTGGTGGATCGATATTTAGTCCAGATAGTGGAATCACCTCTCTGGCGTCGGTAAAGAAGAAGTATATCCAACTTCTATACTCTACTAACAAAAATATCCTCCTCCCGTGATACTTGTGGAGTGCGCAGTAGTATATACGGCCTCTAGCAAAAGCAAGTATCGGACTAACAATTCCTTCCCTTTCCTTCCGCGAGCTACGTTTGGGCCTGGCCGGCGCCGATATTGATCAGAAACACTTTAGGATTACCAGAAGTTGCATATTGAAAGATGTTTCGCTAATCCCAAGCATAAACCTCTACTGATTCCCTGTGCAACTTCAGCTAGTCCCGATCGATAACGGAGTTGCAGCCAGGGGTGGTCGCACAAGCTCAAGCTCAAGCTCAATTCAAAATAATAGAAACATTGATACCTTTAAGCTAAGGTATATTGCCATATCAAGTAAACAGACTAAGCTATAAAATATTCTTCTGTCAGGCACTGGTTGTCTAATGTAATTGTGGTAATGCCCAATCTTGCTTCACTAATACATAAAATAAAATATGAATGCATTTAGTATTGATTTGTACATTGTTAGCGGAGAAGGTGGTCCTAACTGGGCCACATTCTCCTACATCCATTGTATTTAAACATTTCCATCTGCCGCCACCAAAACATGATTTTCTATACATGTTTTTTTTTACTTTCTTGTAAGGAGGTTTTTAGTTAGAATTTTAGATTCCTGAAAGTCCTGAAATGGACCTTTCCAACATAAGCTACCTAACCTTATTTCCAAATCAGCCAAACAGCCTAAACTAATGACTAACTCTCCTCCAAATGTATCAAGATATTCCCGATGACTTTCATACCGTAATCGAAATCCAATAAGCAATGAACTGCACTGATGCAGTTTTCAGAACGATTTCGACCGCTTTCTTCTGCCACTGGCGTGTTGTATGATGCAAAGAAAGAAAAACCCTCGAACGGCATTCAACTTCCCCGTACCGAATCGAATGGTGAATGCGCCAATTTTATGGTGGGTGCAACTCAACAGTGATATATGGGTGCATGTACCCTCCCTTTGCTGTTCCGTTCAGTACATGTCAAGAAGAGTTGAGCGAAAAGGTTTTCCATTCGCATTCCCGCTGCTGGGGCCCGGAGGGAGGCGGTTGACTCAAACAGGGGGCGGTTGAAACCCCGGGCTGCATGAGAGCTTGATGGCAACTGCAGCTTTCCTTTCCAATCTCTTTCAAATAATCGTAAATTTATAAATTTTCTATATAAAAATGAAATCTTGAGAAGGAAACTCGAAAATTTATTACCAAAAGTGGAGCAAAGAAAGATTTTTCCACATTCGAATTGTGCGCTCATACTCGAAATCACATCTTCTGATGCTTGAGCTTCGTTTTCCGCTCGAACCGAACCGTTCCTCGGTTGCACCTTTTCTCCGAGTTGCCGGGAAAATCCGATGCAGCAAGCTATCGAGTGTACCGAGATCCTTTTGATTTTTCAAACCATTGGGAGCTAATTTTTATACAGAATGCTTCCTGGCTGCGGCAAGTCTTCGGTATTTTGGTGTGTTTGATTTCTGCGAACAGATCTCGGGATGTGTGAGAGTTGCTTTTCTTCGTTTCTCAAGTGCCACTGCCAGCGCTTTTGAGAAATAGCAGAACGAAAATCGAAAAGTGCATTTCCTCGATGAGCATTTGTGTGCTACTTTCGGAGCGGTGCATTTTTGCGAACATTTCAGAAATAATAATATCTACTTAATTGAAACGGTTTTTTGTGTATTCATTTTTTATTTGAATTGAGGGGTCAAAGTGCATAAACTTCTTTCGGATAAGTAATCCGATAAGCTTATCTATGTGTAAAAAGGCTGGTCTGATGTTACAGAAGGTAAGCCGCTAAAATCATAAAATCACAAAAGGAACAGATTTCCTAAGCACCACAAATAGGTTATATAATACCTAACATGTGCTTATGTGCTAGAATCAGGAATCGAACTCAGGTCGGTTGCTTAACACGCGAGAGGCTCACCAACAACATTATGATTTTTCTTTCACTTTTCATAAAATGAGATTCGACAACATACTAATCTATCAAGCGAATGAAGGATGTTTGTATCATTGAATCGCAATCGTATATCAAACAGGAAAGGTATTGGCGATAATTATTTAAATCATTTCACTGACAAACGTCTCGCTTCGTCTAACCCAATAACCGAATCGGCGAGTAGAAAGTAGAAACCATTGGCTTGTTCTATAAATCACTGCATTTTTATAACTAACAGAAGCGCTGCTTTTAAGTCACCACAAGTTTCTCTAGGTCAAGGAACAGGATTTGTCGTCGCGTCGGTGAGTATAGCTACTGTCGGGCTTTGACTTTCTGCGTGCTATAGGAAAGTACGGTTCAACATTCCGAGAACCATAGTACGGCCAAGAAGACACGGCGCGCGGCAATCGATTGATACCGTAGCGAAGTTTTGATGCTATAAAAATATCTTAAAAAGATTTATTCCGTTATTATTGCGTTGCAAATTGCATCGGCTAGGAGAGATTTATACTCGGGCGGAATCGTACCAGCCGACGCTCGATGTTAATAAATTTTTATGACGGGCGCTGATTTGTTTGAAGCATGTTATTGCAGTTTTTTTTCTGCATTTGGACTGGATTGCAGTGGAGCGAGTGAAAATGATGGTCTGACATGGAAAAACGATTGAGTCAGAGTTTTGCATCTCTTTTCGTGCATTATTGATGCACAGCTTTAAGGGTCCGACTGAGATATCATTTTTTCTTTGTGCGATATATTGAATCATCCTAGCATAGCATTGATTAATTGCCTCGTTCCATTACACGGGAACTTCCATTTACGAATCAAACCGATCGTTCGTAAATTCAATTAATTCGTAAAGCAGTGATCGTTATTTGGCTTGTAGTTCGTAAACAAGTTTATAGATTCTTATAGTATTTCTTTTCGTGAAACCAGTTCACAAAATTGAATGATTATATAACTCAAAACTATTCTTTATCAAATTGTTAGGTATTTATGGTTATATTAACACATGTTGCAGATATTCCAAGAACTCCCTAGAGTCAAGGTTTTGAGATCTTAAGCGCAACCGGTTATCTTTCTGTCATTTATGGATGCGCTACATACTCATAATACATAATATAATACGAAGTTATGGTGCCTTTTTTTGAATTTTTTTGACACGGCTCAATGCGATAGCACAACTAAGCCGTGGATCTTTCGTGTTTTTACAAGATGTAAAAATAAAAAAATAACTAAGTTACTGCCAGTCTTGTTGACGCTTGCTGCTCCGTGTTGAGATTCTTGGCGGTGATGCATTAATTGCGTTATCCTCTATAACTTGGGGATTAGTCCGTCTGCATTCTCTTGTGGTGTCGTTCACGTCCATGTCATCATCAGAACTGCTTTCATGCTGTTCATTGTCGAAAGTTCTAGTTTGTTTCTTTTCCTTACGGGTCGCTGTTGTAAATCTGCATTTGTTTCTTCTTTGGTGGTGTTGGTTGTTGGTTTGGAGGCATTTGATGCAATAGTTGTTTCTTCGCTTTTGGTCAAAACAGTTGGTTTATTGGTACTGGGCATGATCGTTATTGATTTAGTGTTTGTTATTTCCCGATCCGCAGTCGTTAGTTTAGCAACCGGTTGTGATTTAGCATACGAGGACTGTGTATCGGTCTTGCTTGTAACAGGTGGAAGATTCTTAGCAGCCTCTGCACAAGGCTTTTCGTTGCGTAGCGACTGATGACAGAATTGGCACGTAGGAATCTGTGCTGAATATGTGACTAATGTTCGCTGACTATATATGGCACCTTGGAATGATTTTCATTCGATGGTCATTTATTTGTAGACTTATTGACTAGAATCTTCTCAAAATAGTAAGTGTTGAGAACGAAATTTCGATTTTTTACAGAACTTTAGAGGTGGAATAGATGATGAATAATGAAAAAAGCTGTATTCAAACCTATGTTATTCAAATGAGTATATCTTTTTAGTTAAGATTCCGATTAGTGTCGAACTGGTTTCATTTGAAAGGTTATTTGCTGTACTTAGACTTGCCATTCGATTTAGTTTATACAAGCCATTCTTCTCGCTTAGACATGAAGAAAAATAATAAATTGTGCATTAAATTAAAGTTATAATGTTCAAAAGAACTGTATTATTTTTTGAAACAGCTCGTAAGATCGCTTGTAGTTCCAGACACTTGAAAATTAGTGTACTTTTCGAAAATGAATGTCTGGTTTTGGCTCTTTCTGCCCCGAGGTATGAAAAAGGTGATTTTTGCCTTTCTCATATAGAAAGGTTATGCAATCACTCTGAAAAACGTCAACCTAATCCCGGCCCGGAGGGCCGAGTGTCATATCCCATTCGACTCAGTTCGTCGAGATCGGAAAAAGTCTGTATGTGTCTGTGTATGTGTGTATGTATGTGTGTGTATGTGTGTGTGTATGTATGTGCGTATGTGTCAAATAATGTCACTCATTTTTCTCAGAGATGGCTGGACCGATTTGCCCAAACTTAGTCTCAAATGAAAGGTGCAACCTTCCCATGGGCTGCTATTGAATTTTGGATCGATCGGAATTCTGGTTCCGGAATTACGGGTTTCAGAGTGCGGCCACACAGAAATTTCTCACATAAAGTATAGGAAAAATTAAAAATAGAATTTTTATTTTTGATACTAAATGTGTTCAACGTATATGAAACGTCGAGATTTGATGCAAACTCAAAAAAATTTGACGACTATTCACTTTTTTGGATTTTGGCACATTTTTGCCTTTCTCATATAGAAAGGTTATGCAATCACTCTGAAAAACGTCAACCTAATCCCGATTTTTTTTCGACTCGCATAAGGTTTCTGGATTTTAACAGGGGCGTAGTTGATGGTTTACGGAGAGGAGTTACACCCCTCTATACTATTCACTCCCCTCCTTTAAAAATCTCCTTAAATCACCCCTCAGACCACCACCCCATCCAGCCCTCATACCTCTCATTTTCAACCCCGTAATCTTTAAACCACCACTATATCAGGGCCGGCGGAAAGCATGGGTAGTATGGGTAGTACTACCCACTCGAAAATAACCGAGTGGGTAATTACCCACTCGAAATTTTGAATCATTTCAAAAAAATTTGATGTGCAACGCATGTATCTCGCACTACAAACATTTGAAAACATCGATGTACCACAATTCCATTCGCATAAACGAACGTGATTTAATGTGAATGTAATGTAAGCGTGGGTATTGCGAAATGGGAAAAATTCCTTACTAATGGACCCCTCACCCTATGCTTTCTACCCACACGGGCGTAAAGTTTTTCGCCGCCCCTGCACTATATCACAAAGCATGCCAATTTAAGCTGGGGAGTCGTTCGTTCATGGGACTTTTGCCCTCCTTACACACCCACCCCCGCATGACAAAATGAGTTAGCAAGCAGATAACATTGATCTAATGCTGATTAGGCTAATGGAGTATGATATTTTTTTGTTTTAAGTGTTTCACCGTCGACGCGTAGCTCATCAAGTTCGTGGCTGGCATGCCATTGTGTATAAGTGCAATGTGTACTAAGAATGTAATGGGCATTTCCACAATTATGTTGAACATAAAAAGCCTCCGTGCCATAGTTTAGAGAAATGAGAAAGGCACAATTGCACCGCTAGGTGGATTAAAACAGGTTTTTCATGTTATGTCTGAAGGATACGCATGGTAGGATTTGATTACGCAGGGTTCGTAATATAATTTATCAATGTCTTTCAGTATTATCAGCAATTGAGAAAATGTGTATTCTGCTAAAAATTCACTACATTTTATTTTTTTAAAAGAATTTTCGGATATGCACTTTATATTCGTAAATGTTGAATTGGTGTTGATAGAATGTATTCGTAAGTCGCTAGGGATTAGTTTCGTATTTTTTATCACGAGTTTTTCGTGAAAACCACGAAACGTTTCGTTGGTTTATTACGTCACAGTTTCATTCGGCAAACGAATTGTTCGCTGCAATATACGAATATCTTTATAAAATTTACGAGTACCATTCGTCAAACCGTCAAAGTCAAAAGAGCTTCAATACAGGTAGAATATGAAGTCATTGTTACTATACGTCAGATAATTGTTGATCATCACGACGGTTTCGGTCTGACTATTTAGTAGCCGTATCCGCGTCCGCCGATTTCAGGAAGATTTCCTGAACCTCTTTCGCTTCCAGTTGATCCAGAATCCGGAGCAGTACGGATTAAGTTCAGCCATCTGCTCGTTAGTTTTGCATGAATAAGTTCAAGTTTTTCTCAACCAGAGCAATGTCAAATTAATATGCTTTTAAATACGAAAACTTCTCTTAGATTAACGAAATGAATTCGTGCGACCAACGAGATTGTTCGTAAAATATATACAAATGTTTATTAAAATAAACAAAATATTTAGTTTCATTCACGTAAGTAACGTAAGTAACACTAACATTTATTGAAATAAACGAATCATTTTGTTTCATTCACTAAAAATAATGTCGTTACCAACGATAACATTCGTGCTATGTACACTAGATATGTAAAATTGACTAACACTTTTGTTCATCAAGCGTCCATTTCTTCAAACCAAAATCTTTCTAGTCCTCAATAGATGTGAGCAGTTTGAAATAAAATCGATTTTGCCAGATCGATCCTTTTAGTTAGTTAAAAATATCGTTGTTGTCAAACATCGATACTAAAATATCGATTGAAAAAATAACACTAGTTTACAAATTTTGGGTTAATTGCATGAAGTTAAAAAAAAATATGTTTCCTAAGTCAATTTTGGGTCGCTGAGCACGAAAATCATATCCATTTTCTTTTTCAAAGAACCGTTTTTGTGATTTTTCAAAAAAGGTGTTTTTGAGCACTTTTTGCAGTTTTTGGCCAATATTTCAGGAACAAATCTTCCGATTAACACAAACGACTCACCATTCGAAAGGTATTGATGTGCTTATTCCAAAAATATATAACATGTTAGGATAAAATATCAACAATTTAGGGTTATGAGCAACCAAAGTCAAAAAAGTAGTGTTTGGTAAAATTACTAATTTTTGGTTGATTTTTCATAAAAAAATAAATCAGCAAAAAAATCTTTTAAAAATTTCTTCTTTCAAACTTCTCACGTGCATTTTAAGCCTAAGATCACGAAAATCCGACAAAAACTGGTGATGTTATTAGGCACCGAGTGAAAATTGCTCTGTTTTTCACATATCTTTTTTGGTCTTAAATAAGATTACACAAGTTTACAAGAAAAATAAAGTTACGAGAAAAAGTGTTTTCTAGATTAATTTTGGGCTGAATACGAAAATAATACTCTATTTCTCTTTAAAAGAAGTTCGAGTTTTTAAAAAAAAGTTTTTCTTTTGCTTCCGCTTTTTTGTTTTTGCTCTATTTTTGATTACAGAAAAATAATTTTTCATATTTTCAGAATCTAATGTGACAGATTTTAACAATTTTAAAGTAATCGCGGTAAGCTAAGAAGAAAGGTGCTTCTTCAGTTAATTTTGGATCGCTGAATACGAAAACCAAGTCCATATTTTCAAAGAAGCATTCTCAAGATTTCTTTGAAAAAGGTGTTTTGGGCACTATTTCAGTTATTTGTCAATATCTTGTTCAAATAGGATCCGATTGAAACAGTTCGAAAGGTATTGATGTGCCCTTTCCGAAAATGTATAATATGCGTAGATCAAATCTCGACTAACATATGATTACGGCTTAAAAGCCAACTGTCAACATTCTCTTTGAAATGAAATTTCAGACAAACTGTTACCCGCCAATCACAGATGTTTATAGTAAACAAAAGAAAAAAGTTTTCTCTTGCATTAACTACTATGAACTGCGTTTAGCCAGTAACGGTTTGTCAGGAATTTCTTTTCAAAGAGAAATTTCACAGTTGGGTTTTAAGCCGTAATCGTATGTTTGTCGAGAAATGTACATTTATTATGATTACAATCGACCAAAGTAAAAAAAAAGTCCAATGTTCGACCTTTTTTTAAAAAATGCATATTTCTAGTAAATTTTTTATAATAAATGAAGGACAGAAGAAAATTCTTTTGGAATCTAATGAGATAAACAATCTTTTTGTATAAATTTTAATCCAATGGTCACAAAAGTCGGATGAAAAATGTAGATGGTATGAAGCACTGAGTGAAAATTGTAACTTTTTACTTTTCGCACAATCATTCTTTCGTCTGAAATAATCTTCTATACTTGATAGTTATTGTTTGTGTTGGGTACTGTCTTCTCGAGCTTGCATCCATCCATCGTGCGGCATTTGAATGGTTTTGGATATTTCATTGTACAACTAAGTCCTCTTTTTAAAATGTGGAAATATCGTTGGAAAAGTTTTGTTTTGTCTGTGGTGAGTACATATTTTACGAATTAAAAGAATTTTAGCCTTCTGCTTCAACAGGCTTCGCAGCAGATTCTCAGTTCACAGAATATTACGTGGCTAGTGCTACGATCCCACTGAGACTCCTTCCCGATAGGGACTCGAATATTTGACGACTGGCTTATGAGAGCAGTGCTACACCCTCTAAACCGCCGCACCAGGGCAGGGTCCGCTTAAATCATAAAATTTCCATTTCGCTCAATGCGCCATAGCATCAACATTTTCCATCCGATGTTAGTGATATTAGGCTTAAAATTAACGTAAATATATTATTTGTCATCTTAGATTCTAAAAGGTCCAAAAAAAAAAAAAAAAATTTGTTTTGCGGTAAAAAAAATCATTTAAAAATGAGTAACTTTTAAAAATGGTCAAAAATGCACTTTTTTAAACTTTGGTCGCTTGCAGCACTAAAATTTCTACATATGATCGACACATATTATATGTTTTTGGAAAGGGCATCTCGGCATCTTTCAATTTGCGTATTGACTAAATTAATTGAATGATTTTGACAAGAAATATTGACTAAAAACTACAAAAGGTGCTCAAAAACGAGTTTTTTGAGAAAATCACAAAATCGCTTCTTTGAGCAAAAAATGAATATTGTTTTCGTGTTCAGCGACCCAAAATTAGTCTAAAAAATACTTTTTCTTGAAGCTTCATTTTTCTTGTAAACTAGCGTAATATGCTAATGAATACGAAAACTTTCCTAGGATGACCGAAATAAATTCGTGTGAGCGATGAAATAGTTCGTAATATACATAAACGTTTATTAAAATAAACGAAAAATTTTGTTTCATTCTCGAAAAAAAATGTCTTTATCCGCGATAACATTCGTGCAATGTAAACTAAATAAGTAAAATTTACGAAAACTTTCGTTCATCGATCGTCCATTTCTTCGTACCACAATAAAATCAATTTGGCCACATCGATTTTTTAAATTAAAAAATATCGATGTCGTCAAGCATCGATCCCAAAAGATCGACTGAAAACAATAAGGGGCTAATAAATACGAAAACTTTTCTAAGATAAACGAAATAAATTCGTGCGACCAACAAAATCGTTCGTAATATACACAAACATTTATTAAAATAAACAAAACATTTCGTTTTATTCACGAAACATAATGTCGCTATCAATGGTAACACTAGATTACAACATTTCTGAAAGTAATAAGCTAGTGGTCATTTTGAATGTAAAATCGTGTGCTGAATCCGAAAATGAGGTCCAAAAAATTTACAGTAGAACAGTTTTCGAGTTACAGTGAAAAAAGGATTTTAATCTTTAAAATTAAAAGTACGTTTAGTAAAATCCAAATATCTTCGGTTGTAGAGCATTGATATGAAATATTATTATGTTGAATTAAAAGTAACTGAATGCACTTTCGATCGTTAGAACATTTTGTTTTAGTGCGACTATTAGTTATGACGTCATTTACGAATCTGTTGAACGTTTTCGTAATTTTTCGTCGCTTTTTAAAGAAAAATGAGCGTGTGGTCAATGTTTTGGGCAAAATAAAGCAATCCTAAAAATTATATTTTTATGGAAAATTAAAGCCTTCTAATAACCAATGAAAATAAGCACTTGTTAGTTTAAATCCGATGAGAATTGCGAAAGTTATTCAATTTTTTGTAAAATGGCAGTTTTTGTGTTTCTCTGGGTCAACTTATTGAACCGTCTCGATTCCAATTTTTTCTAGTTTGTTTAAAAATATATGAGGGATTCTCTGTCAGAATTATGTTAAACAAGTAAATGGAAGAATTTTGAAAGAATTTTATGTGGAGTAATATTCGAGCTTGTTTATCCAAAGACTTCTGATAACAATAATTTCAGGCTAAATGAAATTATAAGTCAACGAATGATTGTTATGCAATTCTGCGTGTAATATTTAATAATATTTACATAATTATAATTACGTGTGAATTACTGGCAAATGGAGTATTTCAACAATTTAATTTCATACCTTCATTCGTCGATCGGTAAAACAAAACGTTTGAAATGTATGTTGTATTTTACGATGAAGCAGTTTAATTCAACAATGAGATTAGTTGAATTCCAGTCGTTTGTGTCTTGGCTGAAAAGGTAGTGTAACGGCATATGCAATTGTGTCTGGACTAAAAAAAGCGTTACAAGCTGAGACAAGCGTTTCAAGCTTTAGCTCGGGTAGGCTTTTTAAGTTTTGTGCTAGGCTGAAACGTTCGTGTCCAGACTGAAGCTGACAGCATCAAACCAACAGCGTTGGGTTATTGTTTTCAACAAAAAACTTAGTTCACCCAAATATTAACTAGACGAAAACAAAAACTCAACTAATTTTTTAGTTGTTGTGATGAATCGGTTTTCCGTGTAGTATTTCAACTATTACGTATAGTCTTCTAGGCAGTGTTCATATCAGTCTAAAGAAAATTGCTATTGCTACAACCTTTTATACAGAAAAAAAAGTAGAAAGATCGGTAAATGACTAGATGCGTGAAGCTGGCCGTTTTCTGTGTGCGGGTAGTAGTTTGAAAAGCCATGAATATCCGTTACCTTGATCTCGATTGATTAAGGATGAAGGGGACTGTTTGAAAATTTCCAGACTCTCGGCTACATCTACTTTCCAGGAATTGCAAATTTATCGTTGAATTTTTGTATCTTTAGTAGTTGGGTCATGTTTTTTTGAAAAAGCCGTGTTCCGCTACTTTAGATTTGAAATGAAATGGTACATCTTTATCCAATTACCTAGAAGCTTTTTCATTATCATTATTATTATTATAGTGGAATTAAACGGAAGACAAGACGCTCAAAAAGTTTAGAATTTTGTAAAAAATTATAGATTTTTCGATGGCGGAAAAACTTCTATAATTTTAGACGAAACTTGGTTTTTTTGAATCCATATCACATATAAAGTTATAATAATCAACCAACATTAGTCATAAATGCCTTTGGACCAAAACCGAATCTCAAAACCGCGCAATCATCAACCTCTCAAAGTCAGCTGTTTCCTCTATTCAACAAGTCGTTGACCTAGAAAAAAAACCAGCACTTACTCGCTACCCATACCTATCTACTGCCATATCCTCTTCCCTGGAAATAAAACCATAACCTAGCGTAAAATAAAGCAGAGGCAAATCGAAGCAGAGAAGCAACGCATAAACGCTCCAATAAACGCACGGTCGTAAATCTCCCGGCTCGTTTCGCGACCGACGTGATAACAATTTACAGTGTAACCCACCAGCAGCCTTGCTGTCATCCAGCCCACGGCAGGACCCCACTTTCGACCCGATTTGAAGAAAGTGCGGACGAGAAGCAGTGGCAGCACCAGTCAGTGCTTGTGATTACGCGCCTTCCTTGGGCAGAAAGCCTTAAGAAGCTCAGAGGCTAACATTCTTGCTAGCGGGAGGTGTATGATGGGTGGCGAGCCCATTCTTAGAGACGAATTTATGTAGGTACTGCTGCAGTGTACGAAACATACAGAGCTACACGAAATGCGCTTTCTCGCCATAAAATTTTGCCAACCGGAATGCTGCCGCCTTCCACTTTCTATGCTGCCGCTTCGAACAGATTCGCCGATTTGATGTAGAGGAAACCTAGTTCACATCTTTTCGTCTTTCTCTCACTCGACGTTCATTTCAAACTTGTCTCTACGGGAGGCGCGTGTGTTTCTTCCCTTGCCGTTCTACAGCATCTATGGTTTATGTAAAAACGCACACCAGTGCGCAAAGAATCGCACTGGCACCATCATCGTTGTCATCATCAACATCATCATCATCATCACGGTCTGCCGTGAGCATAGAAACAAGAGCAGCAACATTTCATAAAGTGAGTATTTACGAGACGGCAGTGGGCAAACGAGAAATACATAAAACCTCTCGCCTCGGTCGTAAATCCCCAATCGCCTGGCAGCGAGCGCGCGTTTCTCGTTGTTTACGTAGCCATGATTGATGGGTGTTCGTCCCTCGCTCATTCCCTGCATTCTTCTACTAGCCAACTGCGCGTACCGTCTCCTGCCGTCCAATCCCTGCCTGATGCCATTGCTGTTCGTCATCATCGCCATCATCATCACCATCGTCATCATCATCAGCCAGCGCAGAACTTTGGGGGCCGTCTCTCATTGTCGGACATATTTCCGACCAAGGGGTTTGGCCAAATAGTCGCCCGGGTTGTGCGCCAACATGCGAACATTTCGGGGTTTGTGTCTTTTCTTACCACGCGATTTTAAACTGTGTGTATAGGTAAATAATAGGTAGTGGCGAATTTGATGGATAGTGATTTGCGGTTATACAAATAGATACCCACTAGGCAGTGGCGGATCCAGGGGGAGGGTCATGGGTTGTTGCGAAATTTTAGATTAGTCTCTATTTTAAATTCGATCTAAACTTAACAATCATTCCAAACCAGCTTCGAGTACCAAAACTGACTTTAATAAAATGAGGTTATTAAATATTACATATTGTTCAATGAACAATTCAAAATCGAAATTTTAAAGCCCTCCGAAATTCTTTTCTGGATCCGCCCCTGCTAATAGGCTTACTTTTTGTTTTTAATTAGTAGAACTGTTTTTTTTTTGACAAAACATGATACAACTACATAATTTTACATGACCTGACCAACAGCAAAT
Source organism: Topomyia yanbarensis (assembly GCF_030247195.1). Classification (NCBI taxonomy): domain Eukaryota; kingdom Metazoa; phylum Arthropoda; class Insecta; order Diptera; family Culicidae; genus Topomyia; species Topomyia yanbarensis. The sequence continues at coordinate 74,460,504 of NC_080671.1, forward strand.
GGATTGAAAAGTTTTCTAAACCGTGGATTGCCTTCTACGGCGAACGAAACGATGTTGTAACTTACAACTTTGAAACTTTTCAAACTGACTGTGTCAGTTACGGTGCGTTTGTCTCATAAAAATGCTTGTATAAAAATTCTGAATAGTTGCCGTTCCCTAAGTCCGAAATGTTGTTTAACTTTTTATTGTGCGACAACGTTTTTTTAATTATTACATAAATATTCCTAAAATTTCACGAATCTTTTTATACCACATTGTTCAGAATACGTAGTCTTTTTTTCATTCTTTGCACGTAAAATGGTACTTAAAAAGCGTCGCTACTGAACGCTCATATTTTATTATCATTTGCAACAATCTATAATTTTGTAATGTTGCTCGTAATTATAATAACTATTTTATGAAAGGAATTAGAAATAATGGCATTGTTTATACTAGATTCGATGAATAAAAAGCGTTTACCTACCGTAACAAAAATAAAAATTCTCGGATAAAAAAAAAATATTATTTTATTGAACCAATTCCATTAAGTAACTCCGAAAATATCAACTGAAACCACGAAGTTTTTTACATGCTCATAAAAATGTGAAATTGATAACTGTAATAAGAATGTTAAAAAACACCGTTGGGTGGATATAACAAATCTTTAATTAAAAATTCGAATTCAGCAATCCAACACTTTGTAAATAACTATAGTTTTGTATCGAAATTTACATTAAATATATTTATGACCGCCTTCCTTAAGGATTGTCGCCACTGTGCATTGCCCCTTCTTCACGTTGTTACCCGTTATATGTTTCTATTAAATACAGTGAAGATCCGTTTTTATCAGCCACTTGGCGAATTTTAAGCTGATAAAACAGGGACATTGATAAAATCGGGACATATCATTCGTAACCGAACGTATACCGAGAAACAATGCTTTTTGTTCTCTCCGGTGTGGTTTAGTTTTTTCGGTAGTACGAAGGTGCTTGCTGTGGCAGAGGGTGCAGTAAAGCATTACTAATAAACAGTCCCGCGAGTGATAATTATTACCTGCGATATCGGTGAAGGTAGTGCAGTGAAGTGCGTTACTAAACAGTTTTCTTGCCGGAAAGACGGCTTTGTTTAGACGAGCTATATCAGCTCTCTACTGTGTGAAGGTCACGCGGGTGACGGATAAAACAAACGAAGGATCAATTCACCTACCAGCTCGTCAGGAACGAACTGGTGAATTGTTTTGTTTTTTACTTTTCTTATCGATTTTTTTATTATTGTTTTTGATTTTTTATTTTGATTTAAATTAAATAGTGCGGTCGAGCGTGTTGCTCCCACAACAAAATGGAACAAACAGAAGGATCACCCTCCGAAGACGTATATTATGGGGAAGAAGAACGTATATCTGATACTGAGACAGATAATGTTATGGTCGATCCACTTCCCCCACTTTCCCTCAATGTCTCACAGCCCCCCCGAGTCAAGGTTTACCAGGATGGATCCGCTGGTCCTTGGGTGGTATACTTTCGGCCCAAAAATAAACCGTTAAACAGCATAACTGTTGCACGGGAGCTGACAAAACGTTACTCGGCCGTAACCGAGATTAAAAAGGTTCAGTCAGATAAACTACGCGTAGTCGTTACTGACTTGAAACAGGCCAATGATATCGTTAGCAATAGCCTCTTTACGCTGGAGTATCGCGTCTATATCCCTTCTCGTGATGTGGAGATCGACGGTGTGGTAAGTGATGCGGGTCTAACTGGCGATGATCTGATGAATGATGGGGCTGGCCGCTTTAAGGACCCTAACCTTCAATCAGTTAAGATTTTGGAGTGCAAGCAATTGCACTCAAAGTCCATCGAAGATGGGAATTACTATCCATCAGACTCGTTTCGCGTAACCTTCGCCGGATCTGCACTTCCGAGCTACGTTAAAGTGGGAGGAGCTCGTCTACCTGTACGCCTGTTTGTACCGCGGGTCATGAATTGTTCCAATTGCAAGCAGCTAGGTCACACGGCCACCTACTGTAGCAACAAGCAACGGTGCGGTAAATGTGGGGAACGCCATGCGGATGATACTTGCAGTAGGCCCGCTGAGAAGTGTGTTTACTGTGGGGAGAATCCGCATGTACTTTTGACATGCCCAACGTACAAACTTCGCGCGGATAAACTGAAGCGATCCGCCAAATGTCGCTCCAGACGCTCTTACGCAGAAATGCTTAAAAGAGCTGTTCCACTTATCTCGATAACGCCTCTAACGACCCTTGCGAGGGGCATTCTTTGGCTCCGCTTGGAAACTCTAGGAAAAGACCTAATCAAAACTCACCTGAACTTCCTCGTAAGGGTCCTAGGTTGTCCCAAACAAGGGTACAAAATAAAAATAATTCATCAACTGGAAGTGCTGGTACAAATCCGAAGATAATACCTCCTAGTTTTGGGAAATTGAGATACAACCAGGAGTTCCCAGCACTCCCCGGGGCACCAAAAATCCCAAGTGCTCCAATTTTACAGTCAGAAACTCAACCTAAAACGGGATTCCTTAAATTTTCTGACATTGTGGACTGGATATTCACAGCTTTCAACATTACCGATCCTATGAAAAGCTTGCTGGTTGCTATTCTACCAACAGTAAGAACATTTTTAAAACAGTTGACTGAACAATGGCCCCTCCTTACAGCGATCGTATCCTTCGATGGCTAACTTATTAGACGTAATCAGGGATCTGATCACTGTTTTATAGTGGAACTGCAGAAGTATTATCCCCAAAATTGATTCATTAAAACACTTGCTAAATTACAATCATTGTGATGCATTTTCCCTATGTGAAACATGGCTAACTTCTAATATAAATCTCAACTTCCACGATTTTAACATTATCCGCTTGGATCGAGAACACTCATATGGAGGGGTACTTTTAGGGATCAAAAAGTGCTACTCCTTCAATCGAATCAACCTCCCTTCGACGCCAGGCATTGAAGTTGTCGTTTGTCAAATAACAATCAAAGGCAAAGATCTTTGCATTGCTTCTATTTACATTCCTCCTAGGGCCATGATGGGATATCGAAGATTCTCCAACGTGATTGAACACCTTCCCTCGCCCCGCCTGCTTCTTTGAGACTTTAATTCTCACGGTACGGGGTGGGGCTGTCTATACGACGATAATCGATCTTCGACAATTCAAGACCTTTGTGACAACTTCAATATGACAATTCTGAACACAGGGGAAATGACACGGATTCCTAGACCACCTGCACAAGCAAGTGCACTGGACATATCTTTATGCTCGACATCACTACGGTTAGATTGCAAGTGGAAGGTAATATCTGATCCCCACGGTAGTGACCACTTACCAATTGTAATTGCAATCACCACTGGTTCAAGACCATCGGCACCAATCAATGTTCCCTATGACCTCACACGAAACATTGATTGGAAGAGCTACGCTGCTGAGATATCCAAAATTATCGATTCAACACAGGTACTTCCCCCGGAGGAAGAATATAAGTTTTTGTCCAACTCGATTCTCGATACCGCGATTCAAACTCAGACGAAACGAGTACCCGACGTGAACACCCAAAAACGTTCTCCCAATCCGTGGTGGGACAAAGAGTGCTCAGACGTGTACGCGTAGAAAGCTGCCGCGTATAAAACCTTCCGAAACGACGGGTTAGTTGCTAGTTACCGAGTGTACGCGATATTAGAAAAGTGAATGAAAAATTTAATTAAAGCTAAGAAACGCAGTTACTGGCGCCGGTTTGTCGACGGGTTAACAAGAGAAACATCGATGAGCACTCTTTGGGGAACGGCCCGACGTATGCGAAACCGAAACAGTACTAACGAGAGCGTGGAATATTCAAACCGTTGGATATTCGATTTCGCCAAAAAGGTTTGTCCGGATTCCGCCCCGGCACAGAAAATCTACCGCGCCGCGTCGCCTTACAATACCGCGAACGAAACACCGTTTACGATGGTGGAGTTCTCACTTGCTCTCTTATCATGTAACAATAAAACCCCGGGGCCAGATAGAATCAAATTCAACTTGTTGAAGAATCTGCCAGACTCTGCCAAAAGACGCTTGTTGAATTTATTTAATAGTTTTCTTGAGGGTAACATCGTCCCACATGACTGGAGACAGGTGAGGGTCATCGCCATCCATGTCAAGGATCATATCCAACCAATACTTGTTTGACGCGCATCTCCGTCGTATAGGGCTTGCTGAAAGTAATCATTGTGTTTCTGAGAACGGCTATCACGACATCGAGCATGTTGTTTGGCTGTGCGCAGAGTACTGTGTTGCCAGGTCCCAACTAATAGATTCCCTTCGGGCCCGAGGTAGATCACCCTATGTGCCAGTCCGGGACGTCCTAGCAAGCCGTGACCACCCCTATATTTTTCTTATCTATATCTTTTTGAAAACTATTGATGTCCAAGTTTAATACATTTTCCCCTCTCTCATTCACAGTAGTATCTCACCAACCTATCCCTGTATCTACAATATGGCATTGCTTCACGAGTCTTCGGTGCATACCCTTCTTGATAACCGTCTATACAGAACATCATGACATACCTCACATGCAGATGATATAGAGTGCCAATAATTATCCGAAATATCGACCCTCCCCTCGCCCCTGCGATTACAGGCTGGAAACTACAACACTACAACAAAGTGTGCATATCCGTCACAATGATCAATCAGCAAACGACGATGTCAATTACACAATATGTATCCCACTTCCTACCTTTTTCCTTTACTTACATAAGAGGGGAGCAAGCCGCCCCTAAATACGGCTTTCCCTTCCCCCACTAACATGTGACATGTAATTAAAAAAAATGAATTATCGGCCTCGTTAAGCTACAGCATTTGGGCCTAAATAAACGTATTTAAGATAAAAAAAAATCGAGACATATATTTTTCTGTCTTTTCAATAAACTGAAGCTCTTAAAATATTCTTCTTTGGTTCTTAGATATAGCCTCGCAACCTTTTCTGATTATTTACTTTAAGTTCCCCTTAAGGGAGTCTGACAGTGTGAAATTTAAAAAAAATAATATTTTTATTTTTGCATTTTTCGGACTCTAAGATAAGAAATATATGCTCCAGAAAGGATTTACTCGAATTCAACTTGGTTCGTCTGCTAGAGCCCATCAAACTACCAACTATCAATTTTCATATGGAGCTTATAAAATCGGGTCAAAAGCTGATAAAATCGGGGGTAGATAAAGTCGAGGGCTGATAAAATCGGTTCTACACTGTAGTTTAATTTTTTAGAATTAGTGAGTATTTAAACTATAAAAACACATTCGAATTAGCTTATGTATGGGAAGGCTATTATGCTTTCAGGAATCAGTAGCGACTGGCTCAAATGGCACGTTCTTCATGTTGATCGGAACCTTCCATGATTTGTCTTATCATCATTTTCCTGATGGGAAGGATTGGGAAGTGGTAAAATCAGGGAAATAACGACACAGATAACACAGATAATGCGGTAGTATCCTTCACTGCCAAGGAAATTAAACACGTTTCTTGATGATTAGATATATCAAGATCTCCGAGGAGATATTGTCATTCAAATTCGGCTTAAACCGATTTCGGTTTATAAACTTTCGCTGTGACTTTTTGGAAGCCATATTCCAGTTTATAGCGTTTTTTCGCCAGAAATTCCATAGGTCGGTCGTCGATACTGCAAACATACTGTTGTATTTTCTCTGTAATTGACTTGATTCTCAGAACTTCCCAGCAATCTGTATCGCCTTTTACCATATTGGGTTAGTAACAATAGCATATCCCTGAGTTTCAGCTCTCTGTACATAGGTTCATGTCACTGAATAGTAGCCATGTGATAATTTAGTTTGCAATATCCAGTCAGTATCCTGACATTTTTTGGCAACCCTGCTCACGATGCAGCTGCTGTTTTCTTGCCTCCCCGAAAATTTTCAAAAGTAGTATATATTTCTCGTTTTTTTGGTACACTGGAGTGTCTATTATACGGTATCAAGTTTTTGTAACGATACAAACTAAAGTTCAAAACCAACCGGACTCTTTTTGTCGAAAATCAGTTTTTCAAATAAAGTTCGATTGAACATAACCTCAAAGTGCAAAAACCGACCGCGTCGCTTTCTCCTGTCGCGAATCCGACTACCTAAAAGTCCTATACTGCCTGTGGGAGTATCACTGTATGGCGAAGGATATTTGTGCGACCTGTGGACAGGAAGAACCAACAAAGGGAGGTGCAAAGAAACGCTGCAGGCGTAAAGATCAAACCATTGGGTGGATCTCCTGTTACCAATGCGATAAGTGGTTTCACGCAGCTTGTGTACACATCAGTAACCAACTTCTTCAGGACATACATAACTTCTGGTACTTCTGCGAGCAGTGCTCTCTCCGTGGAATACTTGTTCAAAAGCAGGCACCAGCGTCTGGTTCAGCTAGCAGTGACCTCGCAAAGATCACGGACACAATCAGCGAACTGTCGGCGAAACTTGCTGTACTGCAATCTGAAGTGGAAACCTATCATCGAACCTGCAAAAACCAAGCCGATAAATTAAGAAGTCAACTAGTTTCCTCGGATAAGTTGCATGACAGAATTGTAGCACAACGAGAACTGGTCACTAACGTCGAGAAGAAGCTTGAAGTGATTGAATCTGGTGCGAGACTGGCAGGCACTTGTCTACGTAGTGCGAACGAACACAGAATTGCCATTAATAAGATCCCGTTTCGTGAAGGGGAAAACGTTAAACAAGTTGTAAAAAGTGCATTGCATTCTCTAGGTATCGAAGAAGCTGATTCCAGTGTCTCCAGCTACTTCAGAACCAGCATTAAAGCCTCCAAGTGGTCCAATCGTTCCCTCTCACCGACCATCATTGTGGTGTTCAACTCGAGAGAAGTCAAGGATAGGGTTCTGAGGCTGTATTTCCAGAATTTCACAAAGACCAAACTATCCGCACTTCATACCGGTCTAGCTTTAGAATACAGATTTACAGTAAACGAGGTACTGTCTGCTGAAACCTTTAGGATTCGGAATCTTGCGTTGAGGCTCAAGCACAAGAAAGCTGTCAATTCCGTGTTTGTGCAGAACGACTCTGTATCTGTTCGGTTGCCCAACCACAAACGATACACTCCTATTACAAGTAGTAAACAACTACTCGACTTGACGAGCAGCACCTTTGGTGAGTGTTCGGCAGCAGACGAATCGTCTCTTTTCTTCGACGCCATTTCCGCTGAGAGTTCAGCGGTCACACTACAATAGTTACAAGCCATGTCAACGAGTAGCAATAATCTCAGAATCGGACACTTGAACGTACGAGGGCTCGAACGACACATCGACGGAATAAAGCTCACGCTTGATAGAAAGCAATATCACTTTTTCGGTATCACCGAAACAAAACTTAAAACGACTGCTCCAACTGGCCCTGTTAAAATTCCCGGTTACAATTTCATACGACACTCACTGCAGGGTGCAAGAGGGCGTGGAACTAAGGCGTGCGGTGGTGTCGGTCTGTATGTAGCAAAGAACGTCAAGGCCACTCCAGTTCTAAAGTCTTCGTACGACCCGGCTATCCCAATTGCACAACGCTTGGAGTATCTGGTTACCAAGTCAAGCATCAACAACTATGACATCGGTATAATGGTGCTCTATAATCCATCGAGCAACAAACATTTTTGGATCCAAAATTACGAAAAGCTTCATTTAGATTTGCTGGAACTGAACTTCGACAGGACGTATATCGTTGGTTATTTTAATATCAACGTCACAGCGAATCAGATGTCCTACAACATTGCAGCTGTAAAAAGGCTTCACGACATGTTTAACTTTGTTGTTCTGAACACCCCTCCTACTCGGATTACGGATACCTCCGCCACAACCATCGATCTTTTGGTGACTGATTCCCCGCAATCAATTATAAAATCTTCGACGGCACCGGGTAGCTCCATCTCGGATCATGAGATCATCTACCTTATTGCTGACATGCGCGTAAGGAAAACCACCCCACAAAGAGTAGTATTCCGTAATCTTCGAAGAATAAACCAAGTTCACCTCCAAGCGGATTTTCAGTCCAGGAACCATCAAGCAATTTTTGATTGCGAGGACGTCAATACGAAAGCTGAACTAGTGACGACTGAGATGCAACTTCTCCTGGAACGGCACGCTCCGCAAACAACAAGAGTTGTCCGCGACAAGCGTACACCGTGGATAACCAACGAAATCGTACAGGCGGTAGCACTCAAAGATCTTGCGTTCAAGCTCCACTCGAGGAACCCGAACAGAACGAGAGGAGATCGTAATTGGCAGGACTACTGCGTAAAACGCAACCGAGCGAGCACTCTGGTTGCTGTGGCGAAGAAACGTTATGCAGACACGAATTTCTCTCCAGAACTGCAAGCAAATCCGCGTCTTCTAGCTAAGCACCAGTCTGGTTATAGAGCACATCACAGTACAACCACAGCAATGGCGAAGGTTGTGCATCATGTCTACCACAACTTTGACAACCGATTCTGCACAGTTATGGTGTTGGTGGATTTTAGTTTGGCTTTTAACTGTGTAAGGCATGCCAAGCTACAACAAAAACTGCGTAGAGAATTCTGTTTCGACGACACCGCCAGTCAGCTAATCGAATCCTTTTTGGATAACCGGAGCCAAGTGGTGAGACACAGAAATGTATTGTCCTCGGAAAAAAGCCTCTCAGACGGCACCCCCCAAGGATCGTGCCTTAGCTCACTGCTGTTTAGCATGTACATTAACAGCCTTCCTTCAACGCTCAAATGTGAATATCACATGTACGCCGACGATGTTCAGATTTATATATCTGGCCCCATTGAACATATTGATAGGTTGGTGCGCGCTATCAACAACGATCTGGCTTCAATCGCTACCTGGGCAACGGAAAACGGACTATTTCCTAACCCAAAGAAAACCCAAGCGATAATATTCTGCAAAGAGGGCCAGGTTATCCCGAGCGTGGATATAAAATTTTGTGGTGAGACTATTGCTTTAAGTTCCAAAGTCACAAACCTTGGACTTCTGCTGGATAGCAACCTGAAATGGAAAGAACTTGTGAACGGAAGCACCATGAAGGCGTACAACACTCTGCGAACGTTCCGCCGCTTTGGATCGGTCCTGTCTCAACCAGTTCGCCTTAAGTTGGTACAGGCCGTGATAATGCCCATTCTCACTTATTGCGACATTGTGTACTATCCCGGTCTTAGTGTCGCGCTGAGGGAACAACTGCACAGGTGCTTCAAATCATCCATCCGATTCGTGTTCAAGATGAGAAGGTACGACACGACTGAAGCGGTTCGCAATGCAGTGCTCGGACACGACCTACAGGAGAACTATCGCCAAAGGATATGCTGCTTTCTATACAAAGCTTGGAACAGGCAGCTTCCGGAATATATCCTGGAGCTTCTACAGCGAGGGCAAATGGAACGGTCTAGAAATTACCTGGTACCGAACCACACAACAAGCAAGAAAAAGAGCATCCTTGTCTACGGGATTCCATTCTGGAACCAGCTACCTGCCGATGTCAAAAGCAAGCCTTCATTCGCCTCATTTAAGCAATCACTTAGGAGAAACTGATCGGTACAGACTAGATTAAGGGCGTACTTGAAATTTGATTAATTTTCCTCTGTATTCTAACTAAGTATCTTCCTTGACCCGATGTAAAGTGTAACTAAAAGGCCCTCGTATAATTAATAAATTACAATTACAAGAATACTGGAATTGTGCTTCGAACAATGCAACAAATTCATAAACATTTTCGGACTCACATCCGACACAAAAGTTTTTGTTTGAACACATGAACGCTACGCCAATGGTTGGCATGTTTGGATGCACCCCTAGAGCGAATCCTGTGATTCATCTATCTTATCGACAGTGGTAGAACTGGTTCTGGACCAACGAAGCCAGTCGCAGCTCTTGCTCTAGCTAATTCGTCCGCCCATTCATTTCCAGTAATACCGGAATGACCGGGTACCCATAAAAGGCAGCTAGCATTTGAAATGCTAAGTTCTTCGACTTAAATTTGACATGCGATACTGAACTGAACTAAGTGTTTTAGAGCAGCCTGACAGTCAGAGCAAAAATAGAATCTTTTACTGTAAATTCCCTGTTGAAGTGCCGATTGTACGCAATACAGAATCGCAAAAGTTTCCGCTCGGAATACGGTACAGCATCTACCAAGCGAATGAGATTGGTTTAATCGCATTTCACGACAATAAACACCAGCAGCGGCTTGGCCCTCCAACAAAGTGCAACAAACTACGTTTTCTTCAAGTTGTCGCTCCATCTAGCCAGACAGCCATTCCTCGCGGGGAGGAATTCTCACATTGTAAGTTTTAAAAGGAAAACTACAGGTGAGTGTAAGGACACTGGGAGCAAGTGTATACACATCCCAAGTAACCATTTGGGGCCACAGTCTTGTGTGGCTAGTTACATCATCCATTGGGTTACTGTTTCACAGCCGTCACTTGAAGACGGAAAGCATAAGAAAGTGCTTCTTGTTTCAAAAACACATATAGCAGTTTTATGTTCAACAGTGTCTCTTGAGCAGCAGTTAGTTCGTACCAGTCATCGCCATCCAGACCATCCTCTGAAGATGGTTTAACTTTGATTGTCATGACTTCTCCCTTATGTCACCAAAAAAGGCCCGTATCACCAAACAAGGCCCCCGTATGCCAGTAATGGCCTAACAATTGTTGTGTAGAGTCCGCCTACATTGGTAGAAGGCCATTCCAGCTTTCTTGATTCTGATATTCTTATTTATTTAAGTTTAAAAGACTGATGTTAGTGAAGCATTGGCAGTGTTCGAAGGAATTATGGATTTCTGCAATTGGTTTGAACCATAAGTTTTAAAATCTTTATAACTATTTTTCCGAAACTCGTAACTAGTTACCGACTTTGACAAAGTTGTTAACCAAGGTTTGAACTATAGTTTTATGAAGCTGTTTTTTCATATTGAGTGAAATAGCGATTTTTATTAACATAAATGCAAATTAATTGCTTTTCCATATAAAATGCCATACAAACTTTGAGCGAAATGCGCAAACCCGGGGAGCAATCAACCGCTTCCCAATTTTTCACAAGCATTTGGGACCACAAAAGGAACTCAAAAAGTACTGTGCCCACTTATTTAAATAATTTTAAAGTTTTTCCTTGCAACCGCGAGTCACTCTAATGGTCAGCCACATACGAAGCACACAAACGCCGTTGTGAACGCCAGTGAAAAGGTTTCCCCAAGTATCGTTCGTAACGAGTGCCACTTCTCCGTATTCCAACATGAATTTGCAATGTGGTCTGATTGGGTCCACGGTGCTAGGTCGCGTGAACGTATCTTGATTTCAACGTCATGGATATAAACAGGGATCTAGATTTTAACGTTATCACGTCAGACTTACTGTTACATGTTGTTCTATATTTCGTGTATTCCCGTATGCATAAGTTGTAAACCCTAGAACGGTTTTGTGGGGTGCATTTGTACCCCAGAGCTATTTGCAATCCTTGTTATTTGGTTACGGTTTATTTTAACTGCAAGCTATCTTTATCATAAATCAATTTGATTATTAAACTTCTATTGAAGCCGGTGTAACCGATTTGTTTCCCTCGACCACCTTAACAGTTCCCGCTTAAAGTTTGTCTGGGATACAAATGTATCCCACAAAACCGTTTACTTTAGTGTTTTGTCATGTGTACATAATTCGGAAAATTTATATCTTTTTTTTAATGCAAAATATCGATACATGGTAAGCGTGAAACTTGTGTAAAATTGTATAAGTTTCAACATTGCTGATCAATGGAATCTGTTATTTGATATAATAAAGCTACTATAGCAAAATGAACTTGGATCGTTATCGTAATTTTTGCTTTTGCGGATGAAAGAGGCAAAACACGTTCTTGAATATGATTTGTCATCTTTTGTAGCCTTGTTCTGGAACATACTTACTTTATATACACTTACAATGCGCTGGTTCTACCTACCTGTCCCTTCGACGTCTTCCTGTTTTATCGCCATTACTGCATATTGCTGTATTTTACTGTTTGGTGTTAAAAAGCATTGAAATACAATGGCGTAGCCAGGGGGGGGGGGTTGGGGGTTAACCCCCCCCCCCCCAAACCAAAATTAATTGGATTGGAATAAAAAAAAAATTGATGCTGACGAATTTAATTTAATATTCCACAAAATATTTTTGGAAAAATATTCTCTGATCACTACATTGAGAACTGTGTTTAAAGCGTCATGAGAACTTTTGGAAAATTGTGGGAAGGGGATCTTTTAACTTATCTCTTAGCCAAATTCCATAGTTGTCAAATTACTTCAATGTAAAATAAAATAACTGTCTGAATTATTATGAGCTCATGTATGGAAAGATACTTCAAAATATGGATTAGAGACAATTTTTCGAATGGGAATCTAAATTTGAATAGGTTGATTGCATATAAAACATAAGCTTGTTTACCGAAAACTTACATACATTTCAACATTTGCTGAAAATGTATTTTTTTAGATTGTGTAGAGTTTAGACAACAATTCAATATGGTTAACAACAAGAATAACATTTCAGAAACTAGTTGAAAGCTGATGTAATTTTGTCTCTAGCAGGTCAGGATCGGTTTTATGAGCATTGGATTTTTGTTGTATTATCAACTATATGAATAGCCTCTTAGCAGGATGCAATGAATGGCGTACTAAAATTTTGTGTGCTACGTACTAGTACTGCAAGTTGTGAGGTTGACTAATGAAGAAAAGTAAAATTAATGCTCGATAAATTTTAACGGTCACGATCACATTCATTCGAAACTGCCAAATTTCGATGTTAAGTAACATTGAAGAATTTCAAAACGTAAAACTGTTCATCTGCTGATAGAATAATTTTGACGGTTAATCTTCCTAGAAGTAATTATAGACAAGAATTACTCTTCAACCAAATTTGGGTTGAGACTTAATGTCTCCAGCAAAGTTTTCGAAAGTGCTATTTCAAACAACTTTGTCAAAGACATAAATATCCCACATATTCAGAGTATCGAAATATAGTAGTAGAAAACCTTTACAACAAGCTATTCTGAAATTACTGTATTTGATAAATCTCTTCTGCGGTAATTAAATAATAAATTCACATTGCGTTCAAGGTGCCTTTGAAGCTTACAAAAAAATAAGGGAACTGGATTTAAAACAAATAATTCCCAGATATTAAAAGGACTCAAAAACACAAAGAGTGATTCCATTTTCAGGAGCTAGCATCAATTCGACGCAAGCTTAGTCCGCCCACCAAGTTAGTGTCCGATTCTGATGAGATGAAATCGAAACGCAAGTTTCAGTTCCATCCATCCATAATTTAGTTATAGGTTTTGTGTTCTCAACTCGCAATGATTGTTTCAAACAATTTTATCCATAGCGCAGAAAAAAATAGTTTTCACCTAAATTTTTCTTCACTAAGAAGAAATTTAGCAGGCCCAGTCCATTTAAATCCCTATATTATGAATTCATGTAGCCTTAATATTTTCAACAAAATTGTTTGAAATGACATTATCAAAAACTTTGCTGAAGGCACCATGTCTCTTAATATTTTTGAAAAATTAATTCACCATAATTACCTTTATGAGAGTTAATCACTAAAATTTCTATATCAAAGCAGGCGCTGTTTTATGTTGATAACTTCCCGAAGTTGTCAAACCTTCAAAGTCAAGGATTATTATATTAGGTGATCTTGAACGTTGAAAATTTTTTAGATCATTTATCCCACTTTAAAAGATCGCAATTTTTGACTTCATTGACATATTATACAAGAAAATAATCTATAGAGGTTTGAAAACTGTTCCATGTTGATCCTTCTTGTTTGTAGACTGGAATAACATCTGTTAGACTACTTATGTTTTTGAGTTTTCAATAATTTATCAAACTCATATTAAATTTTAGCATTTTTTCAAAAAAATTGCGATTTTCATCAAAACCCCCTCCAAACCAAATTTCTGGCTACGCCACTGGATACACAACCATGCGCTGTTACGCTCCATGCAAAACCGACTCAGATATAATTTCGTTAAAAGTTTAATAACTTCTTTTAACAAAATCGGATTGACTGTCAGTCTTCGACAAAGTTGTAGACAATTAAATTATCTTTCTTATTTTCATTTACAGTAATAATGCGATGTATGCAGTGCCTCTTAACGGCGAAAATGCGAGCTAGTGGGTTTTCTCTGTGTAAATTGTCGAAAAATCCCATGCAAACTTCAGGAATGTTGGTCCGGTAGCTAGACTTGTCCGATTTGCTTCAAATTTGGTGCAAGTACTCCTGGTGGGACTAGGAATCGACTCAGGGGTGCGCCGATAGGGGTCATTTTGTTCCTGTCACTTTAATCTACACCCACACAAACTGTGAAATGCAACGCCATAACCAATCGAACCTTAATTTGGCTTTAGTTATTTAAAACCAAAACCACTGATCCACCCTAATACTTACCCGAGGGATCATCCGACTGAGACAGTTTAACAGAGGCAAATTTTCTCAACATTTCCTTGCCGAGTCCTCCACCCGGACTCAGTCGATGCAATGAAAACAAGAGTCATTTGAAATTTTTAACATATACATATTTTTATTTTGAGCTTTCGGTTTTTAAAATTTTTAAAAATTGCATTTAAATAATAATTGATTTTTATATCTCGTATAATATATATTTATATCTATATTTATAGATTTTTTTACTTCACTTTTTCACCGCTTTGGATGCACTTCCAGAAAGTATGCCTGCCACGGTCGGTATGAAATTTGTCGTATGCGTGTGTAGAATTGCGTGAGAAACGACGCACTGATAAACCAAAAAACTTACAATACAACTAGTGTCTCACTTTCTATCGTTCAAATTATTGTTTTTGTGGTTTTGTAGAATGGATGAAAGTTTGCAATTGTAGTTAAATGAAAATCAAATTTTACCAATATTCAGCTCTACTATCGAAATGGGTCAAACTAAGTGATTTTTTGTAATTTTAAACAATGTTTTTTTCTGCCTTCTATTCGATATTTCTATAAATACAATGGTTTATTTACTTTTAGTTTTTAATTTTACGCAAAGACTTATTGATTTTGTGTTTGTCGGTTGAACGCTGTAACTTTTATTTTTGTGTTTTGTTTGATTTAGTCAATGTCTTCCAATACGGCTTCTCACTTTGCAGATGGGAGAGGAATAATTTTCAGCTACTTTTTCACTTATTGCTAGTTCTAGTTTATAGCAATGCTCAGATCTGTTGTTCGCTCCAATTTGACATTTCATGTTTTTTTGTTTGTTTTTTTCGAATTGCGTGTTTACGTATACTTTTTTTAGTACTTGCAGTTTCAATCACCCCATCGGTTTCCGTATCATTGATTCGATTTCTGGAGTATACCATTGTAATATATTTTAAACTTTCCTCAAATATTTCGCTCCACGTACACGATTGCTCCTACCACGTTCCCATCGTATAGTTTGACCTTCCTAAGTTTCAAATATTGTTTAGCTTTATAATACTATTTAGCTTATTGTTATAATTATTATTTTCTGTAATTAGAAGTTTTTATTTTCAATAAATACGGTGTTGCGTGTTTCACTTTGTTACATAATAGTATTGTTTACCCTACGCTCAGTAATTTAATTTCTAAAACTTATGAATTCCTATGTTGTGTTCAAGTTTCAATGAAAGGTATACCTCTTAGTTCGTATGTTATATTTTCACTACTAGTTAGGTAGCTGGAAAGTTTTCAACTCTTAATTCTCGCATGTTTTTCGTGCCATTAGTTTGACGGTAGCGAATATTTACAAAATTCCTTTTGCATGCATGCTGAAGACAATAAAATGTCTGATTAACAGATCGAAACAGAAATAAAAACCGGTTCTCGCATTTCGTTCGGTTTCAAACATTGTTGACTATTTACAGAAATCACAATTCTTTTACGCTTAAAAGTTTACCAAATAAAAAAACAATTATGAACAGGAAATAAACTTTAAATAAATGCAAATCTGGGAGCACTGGGAGTGTTTCTGCTTATACTCACTCGATAAAGCAGATCAGTAATCTTCGAAAAAAGAAGTTATTTTTTGTTTCTTGTCTGAACGATTGGGCTTTGAAAATTAATCTTTCCATAGCAATATTTTTGATTTTTGTTGTTGCATAGCATATAATTGCGCAGGAGAAGTTTTCCCCTCGCTTTGTTAGTATACTGAGTTTTGGCACGCAAATCTGTGTGTGTGTTTTGTAGTATTATTTTCGTGGCTCTGAACGAAATACCGGATTCCTTTTGCTCATCTGTTTTGTTTGCACCGTATACCAAAAGTTACAATTTCGTATAGATCCGTGTTGTGTAATAATGTTCTTTTTTTCTTTAATTCCAAAATGCTTTAATACTTATGCGAATTTGCTTGAGTGTAAATTACGTATACCAAATTTCGGTTTCAAATTGAATAATTTTAACTTTTCGTCGCTGCTCCTTTGACTCATGTGTTTCTTTAATTGTGTAACTAGCGTCATTTCTTTAATCGCTTTGACTACTTAAGAGGGAAATATAAAGTATTTGTTTATTTGTTCTCGTATGATTTGAGTGACTCGTATAGCAGATTACTTTTTTCATTATTTATTTTTTTTTTCATATTACTTAACACAATTTTGACTTGTTGAATGAACTCATTCTGAATGATGCCTGTACAACATATGCATTATTTAGTTTTCGTATGTTAATTTTATCGAAAAAGTTACATTTTATGCTTTTATTTGTATACCGATTTTACATTTTTTTCACATGTTCGTTTGCTTATCAATGATGCGCCAAAAAAAAGGGTTCTTGTTAAATTGTCCGTAACTGACTAAGGTGGAAACTAAATTTTTCGCATGTCACGGCCAACATGGCGTCTCTAGAATCGGGCATATTTTACAATAATCTACAATATCCAGATAGCTGTGCTATCTGGCATTCCTTCTCGAGATATGTGAATCACACGTCGCTGATCTAGTAAATCACGGAGAGTGGAGCGAGTTTACGTATTGGGACCTGTATATTTTTAGCAGAAAACGCGGAAAGAAATTTAGCTTACAAAGCTTCGATGAAACAAGTTGACGTATTCAAATCATTGGTTTATAATCCGATCAAACAAAAATCACTTCTTTCGGTCGGTATCCCCATTTCGTTGGTCAACGCAAGGTCAGAGGCGACCTGATGAATATTAATTAAATTTCGCTCTAGAAAAGTCGAACGAAATCGGTTCAAGCGCCCACCACCAGAAGATAATCAATTATCACATCTGGAAAAGAGGTAGCTTGCGAAGGAAAACAACCACACACCGCCGAGTAACTCATAAAACCTGCTTTCGTTCCATCTTTCAGAGCCCCACCAAACTCCATTTTGTTTTTACTCGCGCAAACGGCAGAACAGCCTTTCGATGGCTCTCTGTCTGCCTGTATTTTACCCTTTCCATCTTCAGCAGCCCTATCAAACTGAATGGCACAGCCTGCTCTCTATATTCCGCTGACGTTGGCTTTATTTTCTTGATTGATTTCTTCTCTGTCCTCCTTCTCGAAAGAGCAAAGCAACATGAAGAAAAAAAACTGCACTTCCACTTAAAACTCACACTCTTCTGCCTACATGGAGTGCTTTGCTCTACTTCACATTCGCGCGGATATGTGTGTGCAAGTCTCGCTGATGTGCAGTGCGGCATGGCATGGTCATGTGTTTGTTTCCCTCACACTTCGGATCGTTTGATGTGTATATAAAAGACATTAAATCGAGTGATTTAAAAGAAGCGGAAAAAAGAGATTCACCAACACATCTGAAGGTACCGCCACGTTCACTGCGAACGTAAAGAGGTACATACTGAAGAAGAAAAAAAAACCTGCTCCCGTCGGCTTTGCCGCTTCTGTGTTGTTTGTTGATCGTTATACCCTTCCTAACTTCTGTTTTCTCGGTCTCTCCGCTTTACCGTCTACACTCCTTCAAGTGGTTATTGAACGCAGCTCGCACCAGAAATGGAAACACACATAAATACGTTATTTACTGCCTCGGTTTCTGTCGCTCTCCCTCCCTCTCTCTCTCTTTCTTCAACCATTTCTTGTTTTTTTTCTGCTCACTCTCCCGCATTGTCCCACACAAACTCGCTCTCGCTCTCTCTCTCCCTCCCTATATCGGTCTGTCCATCATCATTCCGACAATTCAGCGCATTATTTACATATTGAACAACAGAGAAGTAAAAAAGAAACCTACCGGGGCTCGGACGCGCGTTAGCAAACTTAGGAATGTCAGACGTACTTGGACGACAACTGTTTAGCCAGTTCGGTGTACTTGAGAAACTTGGAGTGCGGACTTTCGTCGAATGCCGCCGGTGATTGCGCTGGAGGTGGGCTTTTGGGTTGCCCGTTTCCACTGTTACTGCAGCCGCCACCCATCAAATGTACGGGAGTGCTGCCCCCGTCGTTACGGTTTACACTTTCACGATTACTAGCCCCCGCTGCACCCCCACTTCCGGTCGATTTTGGCGAATGGGGCGATCCTTCCGGTTTCATCGGTTGACCCTTGGGATCCGGGATGATTTCATCGTTGACAAAGTGTGCCTTTGACAGATGGTGCCGATAGGCGCCCTTGGAGGTGAACGTTGTGTCACAATAGGCACATTTGATCACCGACTCGTCCGACATTACAGCATCGTTGCACGCCCAGCTAAATGCCAGGATTGCCCCGGGTGCTGTCCTACTCGCCTGGCTGTTGGTAGTCGCCGAAAGTAGTGTATTGCTGGTGCTACTCCTGCCACTCGGTGTTGTCTCTGTTTTATCACAAAGTTTCTGCAACGCCGCCAAAGGATGAGCATTCGTCTTCTTTCCCGAACCACCCGATTCCGCATTACCCGCACTGCCAGCTCCGGTTAAATTATCAAACATCGATGATAGAGCACCAAGACTGCTGCTCACGCTACCACCCTTTTTGCTACCCCCTTCCGCAACTCCTGGCGTAGATCGAGAAGCAATGGAATGATGATCACTCATTGGACTAGCTGCTGGGCTCAACGGAACACTAGCCGTCATCATGCGTGGACTCGGAGCCGGACTAGACGCCACACTGCTTCGCCTTCTGTGCTCCTTCTCTGAGTCTATTTCTTCATTCGATTTGCTCGGTGGTCGCATCGGTCCCTCTTCCTCGTCATCGTCTATTTCTCTCTTGATTTTTATTTTCGGTGGTTCATGCTTGTCACCCTCATCATCATCATCGCTGTGCAGCTCCCGCTTGATATTGACAGACTGCTCATCGCTGATGTTGTGATCGTCCATGAACTGCTTCTCCGGAGTTCCTCGGGGCGTCGAATGTCCCGGCGTGTCATACTTTTTCTCCGGTGTCAGTGAATCCACCCGGCTAGAACCTCGTTCCGAGATGGAACTGGACTCGCTACCACTCCTCTCCCTTCGACCAAACTGCGACGCGTAATGCTGCTGGTGGTAACTCCTCAGCAAGTTCATTGTCTGTGGATCTACCAGCGGTTTGGTGTAGTCTACACTCTCATCGATACCCAGCCGCTTCAAAATACTCGATCCAAGGGGAGTTGCGTTTTGGCTCGTGTTACCAAAGTTGGTGCTTGGATGACGCGTACGAGTATCGAAACTCTTCTCTATCAACTGCTCGATCGCATTCAAAACCGACGGAGAGGAGCTTTTCTCGCCATCTTTCTTCGCAGATAACGGGGAGGATAAATCAGCCGGCATGGGAGACTTTTGCAGTGACAGCGGGGAGGACAAATCTTCCCCAACCGATTTTCGACCGTCTCGACTTAACGGTGTAACCGGGCTGATCGAATCCGGTGAGATGATCGTGTTCGAAAGGAGGGCATTCTTGAGTTTTTCACGTTGCTGTTGCGCTTGCAGTATCGCAGTTCCACCGATGCACTGTCTGATATGATCCACGAACATCGTGGTCTCGATCTTTTCGTTACATTTTTCGCAGGTAATTTTGCCCGCTCCGAGATCGCGAATTGGTTTGTTGGATGCGTTGATACCTGGGTTTTCTCCGTTCTTGAAATCGTGCTGGGCACGCTCCATTTCCAGCAGCTTTCTCACCGGGAGTGATTTCTTCCGCTTTTCCCGAGTCTGTCGTCGCCTTCCTCCACTTTCGGTGATCGATCGCATGATGTGCTCCTTGTAATGAGCGTTCTTGACCATGTGATTGCTAAGTTCCTTAAGCGAGGAGAAAGCTTGGTCGCACACTTTGCACGTGAGAACTGCACTGACGTGGCTGTTGGCTTGTGTAGCGGGGTTGTTGCTCGGTGTACCGGATGTATTTGAAGCATTTCCACTGGGACCGGGAGGCCCTCCAGGCTTATCACCGTCGGATGATTTCCACGATATGATTTGTTCTTGTGAGATAATGTTGGTGTAGTGCTGAGTTTGCTGCATGTGAGAAGTCATTTCGGCCAGTGTTCGGAAGCTTTGACCACACCACATACACTTTAGGATCTGGCGAGTTTGCTCGGCACCTTTGCCAAGCCAAACGTCTTGACCGCGGACCAGTTTCCGGGGTAGTGGCATCGTTTCTTTAATCAACAGATTCAACTCACTGGGTGAAGGTTTATTGGAAGCATTACTACCGGTGTTTTGGTTGGACGAATTCGGTGGCTGCGATTGGATCGGCTGTTGTGGCATCCCAGTGCCCGGAGGAACATTTACTCCGCAGTGCTTAGTCTCCTTCATATGGGTGGTCATGGCTGCCAGCGATGGGAAGCTTTGCTTACACCAGACACATTTGAGGACATCCTTGGCCGAGTCGGCTCCCTTGTTGAGCCAGTGTGATTGCCATGCGCTGTGACGGCCACCGCCTGCGGTGGCACCACCTCCGGCGGCGTTATTGTTCTGAGGTCGATAGATTTCTTCTCCACCGAGACGGCTCAGTTCTGTCATCTTTTCCAGTGCTTTCGCAGCTTCATTATTGACGCCTTTGTGTTTGCCATTCCAATCCGTATGATTGTTTTTCGGCGAAAGACTAGCAGCTGCTACTGCGGCGGCGAAATACGGAAGCTGAGGTGTTACGGGAGAACTCCACGGACTGACGATGGCCGGTTTGTAATCCATCGTTCGTGGTGCCTTCCGCGGTGGAGGTGAATGGGAGTCATCGCCCGTTCGCTTCCGATGGCTGACCGACAGATCCAGCGGACTGTTATCGCCGGATTTGGCGCTCAAATTGACGGCATCTCCGTCCTCGCAGTCACTGGCGCCATCATCGTCGGCCGTGCCGCTGTCGGAGCGCTTTTTGCTAAAATCCAACGCGGCATCGTCGCTCTCGTCCGTTGGGGACGCCAGTGGAGGTAGAATAGGCGGGGATCCGTTGCGAGCGGCTGCTAGTCCGGCCAGTGGCGAACCGAGCAGCAGGCGGTTCTGTTGGGCTGCAACGGCGGCCACATTCAGATAGGCCGCCATTGCGGCTGAATGCTGAGGCAGGAGGGCGGCGGCGGCTGCTGGTGGCAGGGTCGGTGGAAGCGTTATCGAAACCGGGCTCATGTTCGGGCCCGAGTTGTGCCCGTCCCGGTCACCCTCGGAGCGAATCGATTCGTCCGATGGGCAACGTCCACCGCCGGATGACTCCCTCGATTGGCATCTAGGGCTGGCCATTTCACTGTGGGGGAGAAGAGAAAAATTACAATTGTTAGTTGGAAGCTTGGTGGTAGCTTTGATTTAGTGTTAATATTAAATAAATCGATTTTGGTTTACAACAACGAGTTGTGATTTAAAAGGCTATAACATCGGGAATAAAACATACAATACATTTTAATATAAGTAATAGTCAGTAACAGTCTGATAATCACTGGTTTGCGTAATGGGGGCTAGGAGGGATGGGGCTATAACCTTCTCTAATGTTAATTAGATTAATTTTTTAATAAATATGATATAAATTTAAAAACATATACAAAACTTATGTACGCATAGTAAATCTTACACCATTCTAAAAGTCCTTCAAACGTATGCTTTGGACAATTTTAGAATTAGTTTAAGGCGTATAATTTGCTTCTTTGTTAGAACGTACACTCGAAATAAACTTAAATTTTCATACGTTCCGCTTTAGAAAATTAATAAGAATTGGTGGTAATTAATATTAATAATATGATCTTCAAGGGGCTAGTGTTCAATAGAAGCTAAGCACTTCCCCACTGAAAATTTTCAAAACTAAATTAAAGAAAAAACTGTTTTTCGGCGATTTTTAACGAATTTGAATCTCGGTTGGTTTGAACAAAAAATAATGAGAAAAAATTAAAGAACATTGCTGTTTCGCACCACTACAGATAACGATCACGGTACTCAGGAAATGTCACTTTAATTCTGCCGTGGTGATCTGACGAGAGGAGTGACTCGCAGAAGCAAGAAGTGATGCTTCGGCTACATACGGTGGTTATTGATTTCATGCCTTTTGGTCGTATGCGTTTATAACAAGCATTCTGCTGATAGTGTTCAAAAAAATGGCGGAGCTATTCGTTTTGCATAACAACTTGAAATATGTTGTTGTTTCTGACAACGCTATAATCAAGGTCAAAGATCACTGCATGAAGAATTATTTGTAGCAGAGAGGAAATCAGATGCTCACGAAAATGAAAATGAAAGCAGAAACCACGATCATGACACGGAAGTGTATGAGATAGAAATGAATGATCCCCAGGACGCAGTCAAATAAACGAATTATATAATAAAAAGGCAGAAATAGTTTTATAGAAGACTGAACACTAAAATTCTCCAAAAATAGGCACTATTTCGCTAGTGAGCTTTCCTACGTTTGACAAATCTCAATAACACTACCCAGAATAAAATTAGTTGTCTAAATGACCAGACTTTTTGGTGGTATTCAACAGGGAAAACAGATCGAAATGGTGAGTTAAACGAAAGCAATTATGTGAAAAAATTACCCCCACCCCCGAGGCAGGATTCGAACCTGTAACTCTTGGGAAAATTGTCCCCAGAAGCAGAATCGAATGCTGCCACTGGCGGCAATTTTTTTCACACGATTGCTTTTTTTTAACACACCATTTCGATCTGTTTTTCCCGTTGGATACCATAAAAAAAATCTTTAATAAGATATTGGCACTAACGTCAAAACCCAAAAAAATTGTTTAATTCTATTTCAATGACCAGCTTTTAAATTGTACAATACTCTTAGCATAAACAGCAGATTTCACACGCAAGTGTTCTAGTAAAAAAATACCAATTTTTTGAGAACGATATAGTCGAAAAGACGCTTTCGCGTCATTTTAACGCAATATTATTTTTATTGACACTAAATTTCACGTGCATGCGAGGAATGTGATTCGTACTCGTTTGAATAAGCGTAATATTTTCAACAATCGCATGATAAACACTAGAAAAGTGTAAAAGGAAGAGGTTAAAAAGTGGAAAGACTGCGGTTCGTTGATATGCGTTCTTTTGAAAACGACGCGATGGTACAGCGAGCAGACATCAATAAATAATCACGGAGAGTGACTAAAATGTTGTGACTGATTGAATCTATAAATCAGTAAGTTGGGTTTATCGTTTCGATTTCATGTTTTCTGTACGTAGCAGTCTCTCGTTCGGTTTTGTTCGTTATGGAATAAAATGAGAGGCACGGAGTAAAGAGAGGAAATAATTGAAAGAAAAGCACCTCTTCTATCTTTTTATACACTCTACACGAGTGCATTCGGAATTGCGCTGTGGCCTCTCATTTCGGTTCGAATAAAACGAAGTTTTCGAAAGCACTCTACGCACGAATTTGATTTATAACAGCAACAAAATTAATTGAAATTGTTTCCCAAATTGTTGTAAAAGAAACCAGTAATCTAAGACATTACAGCTTCCTTCAAGTAGCCGAACATCTCCATCAATCTTGACAGTGATTGTGGAAAAAATCAAGAGCTAATTATTTTTATTCAGAAAACAATTCAAAATTCGGCAAGGGGGGAGTAAGTGTGATGTGTCATGATCCATGTGTAGGAAGCAAGTGATGTTGAAATTATCCATATTCTGATTATTTTGATGGGGTCATCAATGGAGTCAATCTGGCGCTAGCTTAGTCCTGTCACTAAGTTAGTGTCGGTTTCTGATGAGACGAAGTCGAAACGGAAATTCCATAACTAATTTAGTTATAGGCTTTGTTAGTACAAAAATTTCCTTTTCCCCTTCGTAAGCAGCGATGGTACAAAGAAAAGGTGATCGCCGAGTCCAAATATCAACAGTATGCGGAATAAATGTGCCCAGGCCTGGATTGTGTTTGATGGCCTAGACAGGAACCTGTTTGTCAATTGTACACGAATGGCCGATAGGTTTTAGGAAAGACACAAACTAAATCAAGATTGACCTCTGGCAAGGCTGTATCGGAAGATTATTACTGGCCTGGGTACATTTCAACGGAAACATGAGTGTACGCTGGAATCAGCCAAGAAATGCTCATCAAAGCATTTTGGAGCACTTTATTCGCTTTTTATTACTTAATGGGTTAGAAAGAGAAAATTACTCACTCTTTGATTTCTTCTGTAATTCGTCATTAATTTAGCACTGATTGGTAGGCAAATTACCAAAATAAACCCACAGCGTAATGCTCACCGCTATTGAGTGCCGTTTACATTAAGCTATAAATATTTCGCTTTTTAACGGTTTTGTTGGTTAAGTTTGGTGTCGAGCTTCACTTGTCCGACTAACTTCACAAAATGCAAAGGCACCAGCCACTCTCGCTGTGGAGAATAAGTTGGGCAAGTATTGCCCTCCTACACGAAACAGCTTATGCGAAAAGGAAAAAATCAGAATAGCAGCATCGTCTGAGAAGCACACTGGGATTCTTTGCTTGAAGCGAAGAATCCGGTTATTCATCGCCACAGTTATTAGGGAGGTTCCAACAAAGAAGCAATGTCTTCTCCCTAGCCTATATCTCAGTATCTCTGAAGGAGCAGTTTACGTTAACATGGGGAGATCTTGTTTGATGTTAACCCAGCCGGTTGTATTGGACCAACCGATCTTCAATCAAGCAACAGCTACAGAAAAACACCAGCAACAGAGGAGTTTAATTAACTTAAATTATTTTTTTGCGGCTTTGTGCGATGTAAAATAATCAATTTAAGCAAATGGCGAAATATTTTCTCAAAAGCGATAATAAAGTTGTTCTACGTTGTCCTTGTTTTAAATACGAAATCCTCAATAGTTAGAGGACGCATTTGGAAACCTGGAAACGAAATGTTAATCAAGCAAATGAATCTGACCCCAAGAAGTGGTAAAAGCACTACTTACGCCATTCAAGCATATTGCATAAAAACAATAATTTTCTTAACTAAAATAGTGCGTAGATCACCTCCAAAAACCGAAGCCTCCGGGTCTGTGCCGGAGGGTGGAGAGTGGGGGGAATGACAACTCTGACTTCGAAGCGATCGGCTATTTTATCGAATTACAGTCGAATTCGCGCAGTGCGAGTTCGCGTAGCATGAGATCCGACTGTAAGCATCGACAGGGTAAAATATACTGGTGTAAAATTGTATACAACGAAAACACTGCCGTGCCAAGATCCCAAATTTCCCACTGAAATTCAGGATAAATTTGATCGAAAGAACTGTATTGAAATTAAGGTAAAGAAGGTAAGGAAATAAGAAACACCTACTTTGACTCAATTTGATCTTCCGATATTCTTTACTATTCTCTTAGAATATTAAAAACACTCCAAATGCATGCAAATGATGGTCGAAAAAACCTTAAATTGGTAGGTTTTATCAGTTTTCAATAATATTGCAAGACAAAGAAGATAAAACTAAACTTAATTTTGCACTCCTAAATGAAACTGTTTCTCTGGCAGCACTGCTCCAGCAAAATCCAATCAAACTAATTGCAATAGTATCAGTTCTACTGATAATACTACTAACTGTTAATGCTCAAATGACTGTTAATAACGTCAGTTATCAGCCTTACTTGTTTATGTAAACAAATCTTGCGAACATAAAAAAATCATAGCTGAAAAACGTTGTTTATTAACAACATGGACATGGAAGGGTTAATTGCTTTCCAACGAGCTGGGTCATGTTGCACAAAAAGAGCATTATATTTTCTTCTCTTTTGTGTGCGAGTTCAAGTAGTAAAATACGTATAAGGGAGCAAAACTCAACGAAATAAAGGTCAACACGAAAAGTGCAAAGAGGTGCTTGAAAAAGTTTAACCTCACTTTTGTAACAATCCAAAAGAGCTTGTTTATGTGAACTTAAAAATGTTTCAGTTTCAACAATAAACAGTCAATATTAATTTCTAATACCTTGTAAACAAACTTGTTGAACTGTCATATTTTGCTTTGATTGCATCACCATTCAACGTACCATGCCCTGACCACCGACAACCCGACGTGATTGTTTTCAAATTTTGCATGAAATTATTAGAAAGCATACGCAAAAATCTGGAACTCGTACTGTCAAACGCAAATATCCACTCATACAAGCTGTAATTTATTCACATATATTGTTTATAGCAGTGATTCTCAACCTGGGGTCCGCGGACCCCTAGGGGGCCGTGAAGCCGTTGCTGGGGGTCAGCGAAGAAAAATATATTTTCTGAGTGCATATTGAAATTTCTAAGCTTATTTCCTAACAAACTGAAAATAACATATTGATAGTATACAAAATCGATGCATATCCGTGGGGGTCCGCAGCAACCGAGGGTGATTTCTAAGGGGTCCGTGATACGACAAATGGTTGAGAACCGCTGGTTTATAGTATGAACAAGAGAAAAGTGACAAGAAATTTGTCGCGAAGAAGTTGGGCTCTACCAGAGATATTAGGGAGAGAGAAACGAATAATGAAAATCAGTCAAAAGGGCAACACTCCCTTTATTATGATTTTAACAATAGCTTTTTGGCAACCCCTTCCACAAGCACCACATTAAATGACTCCTATTGTATTTCGAAAACAAATCGTACGGCAATCGCTGAATTTGTTTTGCAAAGGATGTGCATTTAGATTTAAAGAGATGAAAGCTTGTTTTTACTAATACATATATACCTTACAAACCTTACGAAAATTTAATTTTTTTTTATGAATGTACAATACTTATCTCCTCCAACGCAAACATGTTTGTAATGTTTGTTTACTTTGCACGATTGGTCTGCTCAATAAGGTATTTTTGGATTCACATTATTCGTCTCTCTGCCTATTCTCTCTGGGCTATACTAGAAAAACTCTAGAAAGAGAAAGGTGGAGACTCCATTTTGAAAGGTTTGAATTCGGGTTTTGATGCCTAGAACGAATCCAATCGAACTGCATTGACTGTGTTGCCATACTATGTCGTTACATACGTGGCCGAAAATAATATTTTTTCCGCAGTTCTCTTTCTACGGTTTTTCTAGATTATACTTAAAATACTTCAAGCGCACAATAACTCTTTGCAATGTATCGTCTTTGTTGTGGCATTTAGCATATTTCGAAAAAAACGATTTTTAATGTTTGAGATTGCATATCTTGAAACGTTTTGGTTACAGTGTTGCAAAATGTGCAATATTTCCAGTTTAATAGCAAAACTGCAATTTTTCTCCCATTACATGTATTTTTTTTTAAATGATTATGACTTTGTACTCCTCAGTTATTTTTATTCAGAAAACATCTAAAACTGTTGTTTAACTTGAGGCAATCCCAAGATAGTGAACTGAAACTGAAACTGACAATTGATCATCACGTTTCTCGCAATATTTCAGCAACCTGGAAACTGTTCGTTTGATCATCAAATTTCTAATAACATAAACTGTTTGCTTCGGTTTTGTGGAAGTGCTTCCTCGAGCTGTTATATTTGGGGGTCACTCAAGTAAAAAATTGTAGCCTTGACAAGGAATCTCATCAGTCTATAGTTGTTGTTAACAATTGTCCTGTTCTGTGCTATTTACTGAAACAACCTACCACTTGCTTCAGTAGATCCACACAGGACAAATTGGAATCGGTGATTACACCGTTGATCTCAACTTTCTGGGCGGGTATGTAGACGCGTCAAGCCTTCATAAAATACTGGTCTCCAGTAATGTAAGTTGCTAGCTTTAGTCAGACTATCACAATCGGGTAATTAAATGATAAAATTCTTCTTTTATTACAAAAATCGATAAAGCAGGAAATAGAGGAACAGCAAGCACCATTCTAATGTTACTTTTACTGGTGATTCTAATTCATGAAAGAACTTAGTCCTATCGAAGTAAAAGTTCAAATCATCCAGTTTGTGTAAGTGGATTGTATTACATTTTATAATGCATTCATTTATCTGTGTAAATTGATCATTATTTGAACTTGAAGTTACAACAGCATATTAGCTGACAATGCTGCTAGCGTTGACAAATTGCGTAATTTTCAACCATTTTATTTTATCTGCATAGGTCTCAGAAGAGCGCTGAAATTTTGGTCAGCCTTATAAACTTAGTGAGGATAAGTTATAAAATAAGTAAGGATAAGTGTGCCTTTGCAATGAACACATGCGTTGTTCCAAAGTTGACCCTCTTCAATACCATCCATAAGGTGTATTCTATGCCGTAACCCGTGTCAACATTCTCAAACAGGTTTAAAAAATCGATTGATAAAATTATTTCTATGCCTTAAACCTTTGATAAATTTCAGGAATACAATATGTGGACTCATCATCAGTATGTTGATTTTAAGGTAGCGTACGATTCAGTTATACGATACGAACTGTTTCAGATAATGTCAAAACGTGGGATGAATGAGGTTTACAAAGGAACGGAACCATCAGCACGAAATCAAGACTATCTATTTAATCTCTATCAAAGCAAATTATATGGTGACTGAGCCAGCGCGTTGGTTCCAATGTGGAAAAGAAAGATTGCTGACACGTGGTTTTATCTTGGATCCCATGTGGCATGTAATAACCATGCAAGTCGCAAGTTAAAACGACGTATTGCGGTTGCGAGATAGGATTGTAAATGGTATACGCAATTGGTGCCGTAGTCTACAGCCGCAGACAAAACTTTCATTGTACATAACGCTGATACTACCTGTTCCCTTGTTAGGTAATGAGGTATGGACGTTGTCGAAGGCCGGTTTTTGTTAAAAAAAACTACAAGGGGCAGCCCTATGGGGTTGCACGAACTGTAGACGTAGGACTATACTACTTAATGTAAAATATTGATTTTCTTAGTACTTAGTGTGTGGGAAAAACACCCGAACCGGTGAAGAAAAATCAAATTTTAGACAATATAATCACATCTGATGTATAGACCAAGCTTTCTAGTTGCTCTTAAACAGATCCTAAAAGTTCAAACACCCTTGGATAACCCTAAGTTTGTAGATGTGTTTCGATGCCACAGGATTGTAAAATGGTTAATATTACGTCATGAAAATTCAATTCTTTCGTGACATTTTTTTGCCTGCAAAATGCCCTGTGTGTATGCAAAGCTCATGATTTGTTGGGATATTAGCATTGATCGGAAAAATGCTTTCCAACGCTGCGCATTGCATACATACAGGACATTTTGCAAGTCACCAAAAGCTATTCATTTTACCACCGCCACATGTTCAATTTACCCACTCGCTATAAACATGTCTCATTTTTGGACATGGTTAGAAACCAAGAATCATGTTTGAAAAAATGTGTTTATGGCGAAGTATTTTTACCAGCTATGTACAAAACATGTCTAACAAGAAACATATAAGGTGATTGTAATATCTCATTCACTTATTAGTTAGAAAATAATGACTTTGCTTAACGTGTTCATTTTACCGCCAGTTCCACTACCTACCAACACATTCGCCCCAAACATTGAACCCAAGCGCGCAATGCAAAATGAGTCAACGCTGATGATGATGGGTAGAGCGAAAGAGACAACTAGTACCACCACGACACTATTAGCGCATTTCACCAAAATTCAACGCGGCCATTCCCGATTGAAAGGAACGGCCGCGCTTAGCCCATCTGTCATAATATCGTGATTTTGCATAGCGAAGGGCTGAATGATAACACATTTTGTTCCAAAAAAACAGCCCTGCGTTATGCAACACTTTGTGCAGGTTGATTATACCAGTTGCAAGTGGGGCCACATTCATCAAGTTCCGTGAAATTCCTTTTAAATTACAGAATTGATAAAATTGCTTAGATGAGCTAAACTAATTAATCAAATCCTGTTTTAAAAACTGTCCTCGCGTTTAAACCAAAATGGGAAGCTTATTACTACCACCACATTACTTAATTTCAAGCGCAAATAGCAAATACATGTGCTAGTTAAACCAAAAATTTACTGGCAACATTACAGCGGCATTTAGGAAGCAGTTGGAGCGGTCGCCTGTTGGACGACACAATGTAGCGTCCCTCCACAGACAGTGCAACGGACTTCTAACTCAGCTACACTGGCTGTAAAAACACAGCGCAGTGATCTGCTTCGCCAGCCGTTCAACAGGGAACTGAGCGTGTCTGGCCAAGTCCGTTCTTTAAATAGTCGATGATGACGTCATTCATTGAAGCGTAGCGCACTAGGTACACCAATCTGTCGTACAGGGCTTGGGAAGCGCTATCTTATGTGTGTTAATGCGCGATATTTTGACAAGGTTGTATATTATTTAATTTTTTAATGCTATGATATCAAAAATCTTTGGGTTTATCTGTTGGAATCTATTCTTAGAAGTATTTCGGGGCGATTTGCGCAAAAAATTTGAAAATTTATCGTGATATGGCTGAATTATATGCGCTTAAAATTGGACCACTTTTCGTTACATACCATTTCTGTAGAATTTGCAGAGTGCACCCCCATATCGAAAACAAAGACGTAGTCCTACGTCAAAAATGGTGTGCTGAATATTTTGTGCAAAATCAAAAATGAAGAACGATGTGTTGGTAGCAGGTAATCATACATTGAAGACTACAATGGGCTATACAAGTAGTTTTTATTCCGGAAGATGGATCTACTTATCGAATTACTTTCAACTTCAGACCAGTCTCTGCCTTCGCTGTCTGCGCATAATCGAGGAATACTGCAGTAAGACTTGGAGCGTACCGGCCTAAAACTGATCATTAGAGTGGCTCGCGGTTGCATGGAAAAACTTTAAAACGATTTAGACTAGTGGGCACAGCACTTTTTGAGTTCCTTTTAGGGTCCAAATGCCTGTGCAAAATTTGGGAGCAGTTTGTTGCACCACGGGTTTGCACACAAAGTTTGTATGGGAAAATCAATTATATTGCATTTACGTTAATAAAGATCGCTGTTTCACTCAATGTGATAAAGACCTTGATTTTGCGTTAGTGACACACCTCCAACTACATCATACAAAACGCTTTTAATCCACCTAACAGTGTGATGAGACATTTCTTATAACTCTTATCACTCTCTTCGGATATTATATCGTTTGAGAACATTTAGAACTTGATGCTTCGCGATGTTTTTGATAACACATACTACATGGGATAGTGGCAGCACTCAGAGAATCACTCAAATCAGCATAGGACAACATCAGTGCTAGAAATCTCAAACCAAATCAATGGGAAGGCGAAAAAATGACCCATAAAATAGACATACAAACGAATTATTGCTAATGCTCTGTTAATAAAATATCTAAATTCCTCAATCAATGCATTGTGGTGGATAAACTGATTTTTCTAAAGGGGTTATGTATATTGTACTGAGCCAAAAAAAAATCGATTTTTTTTAATCGCTTTAAAGTTTATACTTTACTCAAATTTCCAACGCGACTGAGAATTAAGAAATCAACGCTTTTTCTTGAAAAAACCCATCATTCAAAGAAAATCAACAGAGCATATTTTTAGACTTAGTTTTATTTCCTATTTAAGAACTATTGTGTTTTTTACATCCTAGATTGCATGATTCAGTGATCGAAACCCAAAACTTCATGAAGTATTTGAAATTATTATGTGTGTTTGCTATTCAAATTGACAAAATGATTGTATATAATAGTATATAGTCCCTTTGGCGATTGTTTACTTTTTCGGTCCCACCTATCAGCATTGAAGTATCGCCCTTACGTTTTTTTACAATACCAATTTTACAATTGGTGGGGGTTTGGTGAAAATCGATCTTAATGTCTAAACGGCATAATTCCGAAACCGTAATTTTTGAAGTTTTAAAATTATGCAGAATTAATTTTTCAGAAAATAGTAACAGAGCAAAAAAGTACCAAAGTCCAAAAAAATCAATTTTTGTCAAACGTAATTTTTTCGAGTTTACATCAAATCTCAATGTTTCATGCATTATAATGTCATTTCTCATCAAAAATACAAATTTGATTTTGAAAATTTTTCATTTCAGTTTATATTGGAATTTGCTGTGTGATTGCACTCTTCAACTCGTAACTCCGGAACCGGAAGTCCAATCAATAAAAAATCAATTACAGCCGTTGGGAAGATTGTACCTTTCATTTGAGACTAACTTTGTGCAAATCGATCCAGCCATCTCTGATTAACAGAGGTCATATTTTTCCACATACACACATACTCACACATACATACAGACATGCATACACACAGACATTTTCCGATCTCGACGAACTGAGTCGATTAGCATATGACACTCGGCCCTCCCGGTCGGGATTAGATCGACGAATTCTAGAGTGAATGAGAAAGGCAAAAACATTTTTAGCAAATGTTGAAATTTATGCATTTTTTGGTGAGCAGTTCTATGTTTCATAGACATTAAATCAATTTTAACTTCGCTTCCTATTAAATAAAGACTCTTATTACAGTACATCTCTACAAAAACGAGATCAATTTGAAAATAAATCTGAGGATTATGATTGATTACAGAACTCTGGAATTTTCTATTGGAATGTTTTCAGGCAGGAATTTGATATTGATGCTATTAGACAACTGTGAAATCAAGACCAAGAGATCAGTTACATATCAGGACCCCATTCAGACAATTTATTAAAAGTCCTCATGATGTTTACAACAACAGGTTATCAATCTACGGATCAGATAATTGTTATTGTAATATTGAATTAAATCAGTCTGCATCAATAAATTTTCAACTTCAATCCAATATTTTTTTTTGGGTGTGGGGGGGGGGGTTGTATGGTGTTAAACCTTCTCTTGGCTACGCCGTTGCTTGGAGTTATTTATTTCGCTTTTCATTTTCCGATATGTTTCAGATCGATCCGATGGTTATAAGTTGGAAAAATTGCAGTCAGAAGGTTCGCACAAATGAACATTTTTGTACTGATAAGTTATCAAGTTCCTTCCAGACAACTTGGAAGTGTTCGGTGATTATTTCTAGCGGTTGTAGATAGTAAAATGAAATACAAAATTCGTTTTATCGAAATAATGTTTAGCTTATTTCAATGGATTATTATTATATTGAACAATAAATAGGCGACAAAGAGTAATCAACAAACAACAAGCCATAACTTTTAAAGTATTCAAAATAGATATTTGAAGTCTTCAGTAAAGTTATTCGCAAAAGTAAGAGCTACAAATTTGCTGAAGACATCATTTCGATATAATCACTTCCAAAAAAATTTGTGAAAATATCTCACTCATAGGGGGATTAATCAGCAAAAGCACAATACCAAAAGAAAGGGCATATTGCCTCCATTAAATTCTCCGAAGATACTATTGACCTAAAATAAGCCGTTTTGGCGTTAATAATAGATTACATGTTTTTGGTCATATTTCTGGCTATGGGAAATGATAAAAATCTTTCGTCCGCATTTAATGTTAAATATCTCTTTTGATAATAGTCCGATTTCAACAATCTATAGCTTGTTCGAAAGGTATTCGTTAAAGCTGTCTAAAAACATATGAGTTGTTAATCTATATTGTCAATTTCGGCAGATAATTAAAAAAAACTGCAAAAAACGCCATTTTTGCGCATTCAAACATTAATATCTTGGAAACTAAACATCAGAATCAAAAACAAATTAATAGCGTTCATACTGTTTTTTAGTTCTTTCATTTAAAATTGGTTTGGATAAGATCGGTTCAGCCATTGCTGAGAAACACGAATGAGAATTTGTCCGTTACATACACACACACACACAGACACACACACACACACACACACAGACATTGTCCCAAATCGTCGAGCTGAGTCGATTGGTATATAAGACTCGGCCCTCCGGGCCTTGGAAAAAATCTTGAAAGTTTGAGCGAATTCTATACATTTCTTTTATAAGAAATGTAAAAAATGTGCTAATGATAACGTTCAACATGCTATCGGATGCCGAATTCTTCTGTATGGTAAACGAATTGGAACACGACGTCGAATACGACAACAGTAAAACCACGATCACCGTTCATATTAACAAGAACATTACCGAAATTCGCCTACCAAATTTCGCGCCAAGCCCCAGTTCCGAGTACATTAAAACCCAAAAAGTTGATTTTTTTCCAGTTTTTAAGGTTTATATTGAAAATACACTTATGTAAATTGGAAATCGCGAAGAGCTGTATTGTTCCCACCAGTTAGGTATTACAGTATCAAGCTGCTTCACTGAATAACCCATAGATTTGTTTGAGCTATTGATCAATGGGTTTATATTTATTTTGTAACTGTATATATAAAAACCCATTGGCTCGGTTACACTTATGCCTTTAGCTCTGTAAAAAAGTGCAGTTTAATGTCCAGTTGTTAACTCAGCCGTCCGCTAGTTTTGACTGTTCATTTTTGTTTTCATTAGCTCTCTGGACAGTAAAAAATCCCATCTTTCTAACAGGGACTAACATTACTACAATTTTTGATTTCTGCTCAGTGCAAAAACGATCATCACAAACACAACCTCCCCACACATTTCTTTGCCAACCTTTTTATTCGAATTAAACTGTTATCGAAACTATTGAATTCAATTATGGATCCGTTTAGCTTCACAGCCAACAGTGAACCCTGATCCGTCTGTTCCATCGCGGAATCGATCGCCGATCCGGGCACCCTGTTCCCGCCTTGCTGCTGCTGTTGCTTCTTCTTTCGCTTCTACTTCTTCTCCACCACGTTACCACGACGAGCAATTAAGTCCGAAAGCCGATCGCGCATGATCCGTCGGCATTCGTTACACCAGGCGATAAATCAATCGCCCTTATCTTTCCCAAACATGTTTTATGTTTTAAGACCAATCGATGCCTTCTTGGTTTCGACCAAACGTGTCTCCTCTACTTTTGTTTCGACTCGCCCTTCCAGTACACATTTACATCAAAATTCAGACTAAAATTAAGCATTGACGCTCGGTGTGAGAGCATGCTTTGTTCGGTCCCTGGGACCAGAACCGGAGCCGTCAACCGTCGAAATCCCGGAGCAGTGGGAATTAATCTCGTTTTAACTGACAAAATTTAATTTATTGGTTTTTTCTCCTTTCTCCGCTGGTTTTCTATTTTTTGAAAAATATCGTTTCTATCGCGTCGAAAAAATTGAATTCTTCAGTATCACTCCTCTGCTGCAACATGCTGGACAAAAAGGGACAACAGCCAGAACAGGAAATCATCAGCAGATGACAGAGCGCGGGTAGAAAAAAAAAAAGAATCTTCAAATTTCTCATAAATTGTAATTTATGTCTTTTCCATTTCGGTGAATTGGTCCCATTTTCGTCGTTGTGGCTCGGATGCTGTCTCTCCGGTCCAGTCCCACACACTTGACGATTGACGAGGTCGACTGGACTGAATGGATAATAAAAAGGCAGCCAACCGGCCGATTACCATCATCGTCAGCGAGCGAAAAAGAGAGAGCGAGAGGCGTGGCCAGCAGTCAGGCAGCAGGGTCCATCAGTGCCAGAGCCAGGCAGGCTCAAGAAACTGTCCTTTTTTTCTGCTTGATTTACATGTCGAGAGTGGTTCTCGGTCCGAAATTAAGAGAATCCCCGTGCAAGGGGAGGGATGGATGGAAAAATAAATCTATGATTAATGACGGACCACTCACATGTCATCTGGTGTTGTGCTGACACGAAACCTGTTCTGCTCTGCTGGCCTCTAAGATGAAGAAGCACGGAATTGAGCAGAGGGAAGGGTCTCTTTCCTTGTCCGTGCAGTTCCCGCGCCGTCGACACCACAGCGCAGGCAGGTTAGCTTTTCGACGATGTAGGCAGAGATCGTTTCAGAAATGGTCGATGGACGACGGAATGGCAGACGGTGGGATTGAGAGCATCCAGCTCGGAGTCCCCACTGTTTACGCACATCATTATATGGGAGAATTGTAGATAAATTTTAAAATTTATTTCCGAAGCATCATAAATTTGATTTATTCGATAATAATTCTCCTATCTCGTACTGGGTTGTCGGATTTCAGACCCGTCGAACGTCATTTTGGGCCGACTGAATAAACACAACAAGTGCGTTTTTGGGGGGTGGGAGTATGCTGGGTTGGAAGAGGAATGATGTACATCTACAGCAGTAGCTTTTTTTTCTAGATCCGGAGTTTCAAAATCAACTCTGACACGCATCATCATCATCATCGTCGTCATCATGATTTATGGCCGTATTGGTCGCCATCGCTATCGCAGTCGTAGTCGTCGTCGTCGTCATTATTATTATCCGACATAGCGGGAAGCGATCCGAGCCGTATGTGGCAATGATGATCTATGCTTTATGGCTGCACCCCCACCCACTCGGAAAGTGCTTCAACGCATGCAGACAAACACACACACACACGCGCGCACATATCATATCACTCCGCCTGGTCCAAATCCGAGAGCCAGTTCGTCTCGCCACGGTTGCTCGGTCGCGTTATTTCGCTATGATAATAATAATAAACTCGTAATAAAACAATAACTGTAAATCAAGTCGAATTGACAATGACAGAATTATCCAATAACATCTAACTATATACATAACTATAAATCAATTTTCATTCAGTCATTTTAACATTTTGTAGATTATGCTCAGGGTGGGTGGTGATGTTGTGGGATGGTCGGTGCGATCGGGTAGAATCCTGGGTGCTGGATCGTTGGCTTATAAATTACGCTTCCAGTACCTCTCGTCGTCGTCGTCGGTGGATTGATTGGAGGCTCTGCGTTAATCGAACCTGATGGTAGAGCCATTTCTTTGCATGAGCAGTTCTGGGCGAGAGTGGCTCAACTGGAAAACGTTCAGAAGTGAGTTGATGTGGTTTTAATAAAAAATAACAATTTAGTATATTTTTTCTTTTGATTTTTTGCTGAGCTTGAGTTTTGCTTTAAACACATTTTCTCATATTGAAGCCATTCCGCAGAGGCACGTAAATTGATACTGTACGACTATTTCTGATTTAGTTAAATCTTTGAGTACTAATGACATATATGCACCCCAAACCAACCCGGTAAGAATCAGTCAGCTCTACTTTCGTCAAAATCAAAGTGGGAAAAGTGTCGATCCAATGTGCATTATTATAAGAACAAATGGACCGTTTCCCTTGACAAAAACTATTCCTCTTAGTATTAATAAACAAAATAATTTCCAACTGTAATCCCGTAGTTTTAATAAACCTAAAAAACTGAACCGAAAAAAATCATTTCTCCGTGAGTGAAGTTGACGAAAAAGCGTTGCTCCGTCCCGCGACCGTGGTATCATACTGAATGTTGTGCTGTTAGACCGGGTAAATGGTGCCTTTATCCAGTTCCATCACCTACGCAATTCACTACTGATATCTTTTAACATGTTTGCCCAAGCAGACAGTTTCGATTTGCAATGGTGTGTTATAGATAAACGATACGGTGAAGAGGAATCCGTTACACCTAACACTTGGGAAAACTTCTACTCGGGCATTTATAACGGTGCCCTTGTGGTGAGGATGTGAGCCGAACAACGTATTCCTTCCTAGCTGACTGCACAATTCAAATCGTATGGACTGCTAATACTACGTTCACACTACGAGTTA